>NW_027187271.1:1824211-1865684 GCF_028583685.1 Petaurus breviceps papuanus | reverse complement strand
GAAGGAAGGAAGGAAGGAAGGAAGGAAGGAAGGAAGGAAGGAAGGAAGGAAGGAAGGAAGGAAGGAAGGAAGGAAGGAAGGAAGAAAGAAAGAAAGAAAGAAAGAAAGAAAGAAAGAAAGAAAGAAAGAAAGAAAGAAAGAAAGAAAGAAAGAAAGAAAGAAAGAGAAAGGATGGAAGGAAGGAGAGAGGGAGAAAGAGAGAGAGAGAGAGTATTACTCTGGTCAAAACCCTTTCTAGACTTTTTTTTGAGACTGGAAATGCCAGACTAGAAGTGACCACTCACAGGTCCAATCCTTCTATTGATCACCACAAAAACTTTAACCTTCTTTGTTTCAGACCTGGGTCAGGGACTCATCATATTGAACCAGACTTGGTGCAGACACTCAATCAGCTTAAGTCCACTATAGTTCAGAACTCCAGAGGTCATGAAAGCCTCAGATTCAGCCTCAATCTCAGCCTCCCCAGGAATTAAAGGCATAAGCCAGCCAGACTTTTCCCTTTAGGAAAGGTAGAATAAAAGCTAAGTTCTATTTTATGAAAACCAATTGAGTGATAGCCAAATAATTTTTTTTAATATAGCCTCCCCAACCATCTGAAGTGATTAATGGTGCTAGGATCCACCCTTTTCCATTGAGAAATAACTGGAATTTCATAATTCCTTTGGAAAATTGAGATAGTGGCTTGGCAACTCGATTGTCCTGGAATGTTAACCAAAATGGTATTTTTATGTATTGTGATTGTTTTCTTCAAGATTCCTATACATGTTACCTAAAATTGTGTGGAGGCAAGATCGTTTTGGAGGGCATGGGGAACTATGCCAGTTTAAGATTCCTCATTCCAATCCAAATGCTTGGATTTTAGATTAATGCTAAATTAAATAAGGGAGAGCTAGGTGGCAGAATGGCTAGATTGCCAGGCCTGGAGTCAGGAAGACTCATCTTCCGTGAGTTCAAATCTGACTTCAGACACTTACTATCTGTGTGACCCTGGGTAAGTCACTTAACTTTGTGTGCCTCTGTTTCCTCATCTGTAAAATGAGTTAGAGAAGGACATAGCAAGTCACTCCAGTACCTTTGCTGAGAAAGCCCCAAATAGGACTTTGTCCTGCCTCAGCCCTACTAGTTACAAAGTCTAGGTATCTCTTATAAGAAAATACATCCAAAACCTCTCTCCTCCTATGATCCTTTTTTCCTTTCCTCTTTGTCCATGCTCTAGGATGCTATATCTGAAAGAGAAAAAGTTATGCTCCAGGATGGGAGCAACCCTGCATTCTAATTATTTTTTTGAAAGAAACTCAGGGCAGCTAGGTGGTGCAGAGGATAAAGAATTGGACCTAGAATGAGGAAGACACAATAGTATTTTATCACAATCATATACAGCAACTTGTTTAGCCATTCCTCAATTGATGGACATCCCCCTTCAGTTTCCAATTCTTATCCATCACAAAAAGAGCTGATATCTATATCTATCTATCTATCTATCTATCTATCTATCTATCTATCTATCTATCTATCTATCCTTTTCCTTTTTCTTGGAATTCTTCAGAATATAGACCTAATAATAGCATTGCTGGGTCAAAGGATATGCAGAGTTTTATATAGCCCTCTGCGCATATTTTCAAAGTGTTCTCCAGAATGGTTGGATCAGTTCACAACCCCACCAACAGTGCATTACATTAGTGTCTCGATTTTTTCACATTCCCTCCAAAATTTGTCTTTTTCCTTTTGTCATATTAGCCAGCCTTCTAGGTGTGAAGGTAGGTACCTCAAATCTGTTTTAATTTGCATTTCTCTAATTAATAGTGATTTAGAGCATTTTTATATGACTATCGATAGCTTTGATTTCTTTATCTGAAAATTTGCCTGTTCATATCTGTTGACCATTTGTCAATTAGGGAATGACTTATATTCTTATAAATTTGACTTAGATATTTATATATATTTGGGAAATATGACTTTTAATCAGAGAAATTTGCTGTAAATTTTTCCCCCAGTTTCTTGCTTTCCTTCTAGTGTTGGCTGCACTGGTTTGCTTGTGCAAAAAATTTTAATTTAACATAATCAAAATTATCCATTCTACATTCTGTAATGCTCTCTATCTTGTTTGGTCAAAAGTCTTTCCTTATCCATAGATCTGGCAGGTTAAATATTCCGTGCCTTATTTGCTTATGATATCACTCTTTATGTCTAAACCATGTACCCATTTTGACCTTATCTTGGTATACAATGTGAGATGTTGGTCTATACCTTGTTTCTGCCAAATTACTTTCCTGTTTTCCCAGCAATTTTTGTTGAATAGTGAGTTCTTGTTCCAAAGACTTGAATCTTCAGATTTATAAAACACTAGATTACCATGGTTATTTAATCATACTGAGTATTGTGTATTATATATCTAATCTATTCCACTAATCCACCACTCTATTTCTTAGCCAGTACCAGATTCTTTTGATAATTACTTCTTTGTAATACAATTTGAAATCTGGTACTGCTAGGTCCCCTTCCTTCACATTTTTTTTTCATTGATTCCCTTGACATTCTGGACCTTTTGTTCTTCAAGATAAATTTTATTAGTATTTTTTCCTAACTCTATAGAATTATTTTTTGGTGGTTTGGCATTGAATAATTAAATTAATCTAGGTAGAATTATCATTTTTATTATATTGTCTTGGCCTACCCATGAGCAATTAATATTTCTTCAGTTGTTTATATCTGACTTTTAGACATTGGTTCTTTCTTTTTTTTAAAGTTAGTTTATTTATTTTTAGTTATCAACATTCACTCCCATAAGTTTTAAATTTTCTCTCCCTCTCTCCCCACCTCCATCTACCCCCAAACAAAGGTCCTCTCCCTTCTTTGATCTTTTATCTTGTCTGTCAACATAGCTAAAATCTTTTTTGTTGTTTTATTTACCTTTCTCACCATACTAAGTTCATCCTGAGTTTTAGCATTCCTTATGCTAAAATCCTTATCCTTAAGCTCACAGTTTAATGTGGGACACAACCTGCAAATAACTACATGCAAACTATATATAGAATAAGATGGAAATAATGAACAGAGGGAAAGTGCTAGAATTAAGGGATTTTGGAAAGGTTTCCTGTAAAAGGTGGGATTTTAGCTGGGATTTCAAGGAAGTCAGAAGGTAGAGATGAAGAGGGACAGCAATCAAGACATGGGAGACAGCCAGTGAAATGCCCAGAGTTGGGAGATGGAGTTCATGGAAAAACAAGGAGGTGCCAAGTGTCACTGGGATTGCAGAGTATGAGAGGAAGAATGTAGGAAGGGAGTATAAGGTATAAAAAGACTGGAAAAGCATATGGGTGGGGGCAGGTTTATATTTGATACCAGAAATTATAGGGAGCCACAGAAGTTTAATGAGGAGGAAGGGTGATATGGCAGAACTTGTACTTTAAAATTACTGACAGTTGAATGAAGGATAGACTAGAGTGGGGAGATACTTGTGGTAGGCAGACTAATCAGGTGGTTAGTACAGTAGTCCAAGTATGGGGTGATGAGGGCTTTCAGCAGTGTAGTGGCAGTGTTATGGGTGAGAATGGGGCATATTCAAAGGATATTATGTAGGTAGAATAGAGAAGCCTTGTCAGTAGATTACATATAAAGCATGAGAAAGAGAGTAAGGAGTTGAGGATGACATCTAGGCTGGGTGACTAAGAGGATGGTGGTACTGGTGGCATACCTGGGGTCTAGGTCAATTTGTGGAACCAATCTGTAAAACCAGTCTGTGCAGTTGTAACTGCAATTTGTATTGTATAATTGTAAAATCCCTTTCCCAGCCTCAAGCTCTGCCCCTTCCCCCTATCTGCACCAGGCCTAGGCAACACCTTGTGACTCCTTTGTTCTTAATCTCTTCATATCTCCTCCGACCTGGCCCAAATCTCATCTAAACTATCTATGCACTAAAGTCACAAGTTCCTCTCAGTCAGCTCTAACCTTTATCTATGCATTGAGGTCCCTAACATCAGGTCAGCCCTGACAATGGTAGCCCTACCCTTTAAAAGTGAAAGCATGGACCCCTCTCAATCACAGGTCCCCTAAGGACTCTTGCCTGCTGTAAAGGCATAAAAATAAACTTTCTCAACTCCAACTCCAAGTAAGGCTGAGCTGAATTCTTTCCAGATGCCATTGCAGGTTTCCTGGTCTTGGATAAGATCAGGGTTCCTGCTGAACCTATTGGGATTCCGTCCCTCATCAGTACCTTCATCATTGATAGGGAAGTTTGGAAAGGGGCAGATTTTGGAAGGAATGATAATGAGTTTACTTTTGGACATGTGGACTTTAAGATGTCTACAGACTTTCAGTTCAAAATGTCCAATAGGAATAGATTTTTTTCAGAGTCAGAAATTCATTCAGTAAGCATTAAGTTCTTACTGTGTATGAAACACTACCAGATAATGGAGATACAAAGACAAAATTAAAAACAATTTCTGCCCTTAGAGAGCTCAGAAATCTGGAAAGACTTCTTATAGGAGATAGCACTTGAATAAAATCTTGAAGAAAGATAAGAATGCTAAGAGTAGTGAGGAAGGAACATATTTCAGGCCTGAGGGCCAGTCTGCACAAGTGCTTAGAGGTGAGAATTGTCTGGGGTATAGTTAATTGGGCCGATTTAACTGGAGGTGAGCCTGGAACAGGGGAAAGTACAGTGACTGGAAGCAGAGGACCTGGGTTACACTCTATCTTCAGAGTCAGAAAGACTCAAAGTCTACATCTGACCTTAGGCACTCAGCAGCTGTGTGACCTTGGGTAAATCACTTAATGTTTATCTCCATCACTTTCCTCATCTGCAAAATAAGGATAACAATAGCACCTACCTCCCATGGAAGTTGTGAGCATAAAATAGAAATCTGTAAAGCATTTTGCAAACCTTAAAGCACTATATATTTGTTATTATTAGCAAAACAAATTCCCACATTGACCAAAAATGTCTCAGCATTTTAAGTTCATAACCTCTCTGGCAGTAGGTAGGTATTATGTTTCATCTTCAGTCCTCTGAAATCTTGGTTTATCATCACATTGATCAGATTTCTAAAGTATTTCAAAGTTGTTTGTTTTCTAAACGATGTCATCATAGAAATTGTTCTTAGTTCTGCTCGTTTTACTCTTAATCAGTTCACAGAGATCTTTCCAGCTTCCTCTGAAACTGTCCATTTCATCATTTTTTATTGTGTTAAGTCACAGCATCACATTCCTGATGTCAGGATCCTCTTCAAAAAGGAAGGACAAGCAACAATGGTGTAATAATACTCCATTAAGGACAGCTAGGTGGAAAAGTAGATTAAGCACTGGACCTGGAGTCAGGAAAATCTGAGCTCAAATCCAGCTTCAGACATTTAATAGCTGTGTATCATTGGGTTAAAGGGGAATGCAGTTTGTAACTTTTGGGGCATCGTTTCAAACTGCTTTCCAAAACACTTGCCTGAATTCACAGTTCCACCAACAGTTCTGTGCCCTATCAAAGTCATTTATCACACACTATGGCTGTTACCATATACAATGTTCCCGTGGTTCTGCTCACTCCATTCAGCATCAGTTCATATAAGTCTTTCCAGGTTCTGTGCCCATTTTTCCATAGCTACTCCACCATTTGTCATTTTCCTGTTTTCAAATCTTTGCCAATCTGAGGTGTGGGAGATGAAAATTCAGAGTAGCTTTAATATGATTTCTCTAATTATTACTGGTTTGAAGCATTTTTTCATATGGTTATGATTGCCTATCCATATCCTTTAACTACTTATTTAATGAAGAATGCTTTTTTAAATTTGAAATCAGTTCCCTTTATACCTCGGATATAAGACTTATTAGAGAAACTCGTTGCAAAGATTTTTCCCCACTTGTTTCCCTTCTAATTTTAATTGCATTCGTTTTGTTTCTGCAAAACCCTTTTAGTTTTATGTAATCATAAATGTCCATTTTATTTTTTGTGACCCTCTGCCTTGCTTATGACCTCTTCCCATTATGAACTCTTCCCCTACCCAAAGATCTAAAAGGCAATTTCTTCCTTGTTCCTCTAATTGGTTTATGTCACTCTTTATGTCCAAGTCACATGCCCATTTATATATAGCTTAAAGTTCTGCAAAATGCTTTACAAATATCTAATTTTATCCTCATAATACTCCTGGGAGGTAGGTGCTATTATTATCTCTATTTTACATATGAGGAAACTGAAGCAGACAAAGGTTTAAGTGACTTGCCCAGGGTCACATAGCTGAGTCTACCTGACTCCAGGTCCAGTGCTGTATCCACTACGCCACCTAGCAGCCTTTAAAAAACAGAATGATTTTATGTGTATTTTACATGCCGCAGCGTTGCTGGTTAGTTTAAATTGATTTTCTAGGGTTTTACAAGTAAATCGTCCTATCTGCAAGAAGTGGTCACTTTCTTTTCTCTTTGCCGAAGCTCATTTCCTCAGTTACTCTTCTAGTAGCAACTCCAGACTCTATGGTGACAGGCGAGTCCTGGGATATGGGGGGAGCGGAGAGGGAGAGAGACATCGCTGCAGCGCAGACGAAAGATCTCCTTTCTCCTGGTCGCCCCTTGGGCAATGCCCCTCCACAGCCCCGCCTTGCCCCACGAGGGAGGCGGTTATTGTCACCCCAAAGCACCCAATTCGAGGCGATTAAATGCCCAGGCCAAACTGCGGCTTTTCCCAGCAAACTGCAGATTCCCAGAAAAACAGGGTCGGGGGAGCGGCGTCCGGATTCCTCCGACCGCTCTTCTCTGTCCAGGTTCTATAACTAAGACAAGGATGCGATAAAAAGGGGTGGGAACCGAGAGGAGAGGGAGAGAAACCGAGGATCACGTGCCTCAGCCCCAGAGCCACTGCGCATGTGTCGTGCGTCGCCGGTCCCCTACGGAAGCTGGGAAAGACGGGACGCCGCCGAGGCCGCCAGATGCGGGCAAGATGGCGTCGACTGCTGCGAACGGGGCTAGTGGGAGCAGCGGGATGGAGGTGGACGCCGCAGGTAACGGGGTCCGCCTCTATACATCTCTTAGCCCACGGCCACCTAGAGAGGAGATGCTCCATTCTTTGGGGAGCCGCCACTCCCGACATATGGAGAAAATAAAACCACTGCGCCCCTTTAAGTGGCGGGAGGCGGGGGGAGCTTGGGGAAACGGGATAATAAAGAGTAGGGCAGACTTGGGCCCCTCCCTCACTGTGTGTCTGTGTGTCTGCCCCCAGTGCTCCCCAGTGTGATGGCCTCCGGCGTGACCGGCAGCGTGTCCGTGGCGCTGCATCCCCTAGTCATCCTAAACATCTCCGACCACTGGATCCGCATGCGCTCGCAGGAGGGACGGCCCGTGCAGGGTGCGTGCGCCCCCGCAGGGGCCTCCTGGGGGGGCGCGCTTTCACCTCCCCTGGGAGCTGTTTCGTGCCCTTCCTCCTACCCCCATCCCCTAGATGCCCCAGTCTCGTAATCATCCCTCCCTTTTGGTCCACTGTCAATGCCTCCTGCATCCCCCAGAGTCAAGGCTAGAAGTCTGGATTTCTACTTCCTGGTCTGTTGTAAGCTGTGAGCTCCGACCTTCATTTCAATTCTATGGGCTTCACTTTTCTTATCTGTAAAATTAGAGTTTGGGTTTGGTCGATCTCTAAAGGTCCATTCCAGCCATGAATCTGAGAGCTCTATGAACCTAGGTCCTCTTGAAGTGATTGATGATGAGAGGCGGCCAGGTGGCTCAGCGAGTAAGAGTACCGGCTCCAGTGTCGGGATGACCTGGATCAAATCCGGGCTCAGATACTCAGCCCCACACCCAGAAATAACTGGCGGTGTAACCTTGAGCAAGTTACTTAACCCCTATTGCTTTAAAAAAAAAAAAAGTGATTGATGATGACTCGAGTCTTCCTTTTACCTGGTCTTCTTTCCTTTCCTAGTGATTGGGGCGTTAATTGGGAAGCAGGAGGGACGAAATATTGAGGTGATGAATTCATTTGAGCTGCTATCCCACACAGTGGAGGAGAAGATCATCATTGATAAGGAATATTACTACACCAAAGAGGAGCAGTGTGAGAGCGAAGGGGCTGCCAGGGTGGGGAAGTTAGAAAGGGAGTTGAAGGGGAGGTGGGTATAAAAATGATCACTGTTTTATGTATGAATCCAGGAGTGGTTGGGATGGCATATGGGACCTTATGAGAAAGAAAATCTGCCAGCAAGGGTAGAGTGAGAAAAAGATTCTTTATTCCACCGCCTTTCCCTTTGCCTTTCCCAGTTAAGCAGGTATTCAAAGAATTGGAGTTTCTAGGTTGGTATACCACAGGGGGTCCACCAGATCCCTCTGACATCCACGTCCACAAGCAGGTAAGAGTCCTAAGACAACTACACATGAGTTGGGCAGAGAGAAGGATGTGGGGCAGAGGCATCAGTATAAAAGAAAGAACCCTGGATAGTGAGTTGGAAGACCAGAGTTCTGGCTCAATAACATTCATTTGTAAGGCCTTAGACTCATTTGTAAAATGAGAGAATTAGACCAAATCATCCCTAAGGTGGCTTCCAGCTTTAATGTTATATGATTCTGTGGATGGGGGTGAGGGAAGGGGAAGATATGGAAGGATTTCTAGGAAACAGGGTAATGCAGTAGAAATAGCACTAAAATAGAAATCTAGAAACCTGGTTTATATATAGCCACTGTCTAGCAAATATATAAAACATTTTTCATAGTTCTTGTTATTTACTGGATCTTGACTTTTGGGTCCCAACTGTGGACCTGCTTCCTCATCTGTAAAATTGAGGGGATTAGGTGATCTCAGATGCCTTCTAACTCTAATATTCTATGACTCTATGGTATAGTTACTTCCCTTCCCTCCCCAGGTGTGTGAGATCATTGAGAGCCCTCTGTTCCTGAAGCTAAATCCCATGACCAAGCACACTGATGTGAGTGTTCCAGACCCCAGGTTGGGCCTGTCAGTTTGAGTACATCTGTTCCTCACTGTCAGTCCTGTTTCCTCCTTTATCTGATCCATTGTCTCTCACAACAGCTGCCAGTCAGTGTTTTTGAGTCTGTCATCGACATCATCAATGGAGAGGTAATTACTTGTCCAAGGCCTATGCTATGGCTCATCCCCTTCCCTCTGCCTATGCTTTGCCTCTAGTTATCTGCTTGTGATGTTCTCCTTCAGCATTCCTACCTCTTTGATAACCTGTTCTCCAGGCAACAATGCTATTTGCAGAACTGACCTACACACTTGCCACAGAGGAGGCTGAGCGAATTGGTGTGGATCATGTTGCTCGAATGACAGCTACAGGTAGTGGAGAGAATTCTACTGGTAAGTAGAGACCATGGTAAGAGTTCTTTCCACTGTCTGGAGCCTGAGAGGTGGGAACTTATGACTTCTGATTCTCTCTTTACAATACAGTGGCAGAGCACCTAATAGCCCAGCATAGTGCCATCAAGATGCTGCACAGTCGGGTCAAGCTTATTTTAGAATACGTCAAGGCTTCTGAAGCAGGTAGGACAAATATGTCCCTTAACTGTTTGTTTGTTTTTTTTTGCTTTTTGGAGGGCAGTTGGGGTTAAGTGACTTGCCCAAGGTCACATGGCTAGTTTTTGTGTTAAGTATCTGAATTTGAACTTAGGTCCTCCTGACTCCAGGGCCCATGCTGTATTCACTGTGCCCTTGTTTCTTAAGGAACTTCACTAAACCAGAATAGAACCTTGGGAAACAAACACTTTTCCAATAAAGCTTATCAAGGAAAGGGCTGGAAGTGGTAAATATCTCATACATTTCATTCTGTATTTCCTCAGGAGAGGTTCCTTTTAATCATGAAATCCTTCGTGAAGCCTATGCTCTGTGTCATTGCCTCCCTGTGCTCAGCACAGATAAGTTCAAGACAGACTTTTATGATGTAAGTCTAACCTGTGGGGTTGGGAAATGGATTCACTAGTGAGATATACTGGGGAATGTCATTCAGCCTTTAGTGGGGAGGGTAGCTATAGGCTTGTCATCTTACCCTTTAGCTACAGATTTTTGCAGGTTTTGGGAACAGTGGTTGGAAAGGTAACTCAGACTTTTGTCTTTCCCCTCCCTTCCAGCAATGTAATGATGTTGGGCTCATGGCCTACCTTGGCACCATCACCAAAACATGCAACACGATGAACCAGTTTGTAAATAAGTTCAACGTCCTGTATGATCGCCAGGGCATCGGCAGACGAATGCGAGGACTTTTCTTCTAGAAGGGGGCAACCTATCTGCAAAGGGTAGAGATCTACTTCACTGTGGAAAACAATTGGCCCAGAAGGCAGGAAAGTGGCTTGAACCCCTTTTAATAAATGGGGAATAGTTCCCCCTCCCAAGATTCTGTCCTCTCTGTTAAAAGGAATTAAGAATTCCTGTATGTAAGCTCTGAAGCCTACTGGAAGATCTGAAGAGAGATAGTAAACTGGTTGGGTTGTTCTAGATTTTTTTTTTTACACAAAGTTTTATTAACAAACATACATTGTAGCAGTTTTTCTCTCTGGCCTAAGCAGGAGACTTCTCTGCACTCAAGCATTACGCATTAGAAAATGAGAAAGTTAGGAGCTGTGCTCAAGTGTTCCCCAAGGTTAAACAAACGTGATCCGTGTTCGGGCAGCATTAACTTGCCATACATTGAGTTCCTCATATTCATCTAGTGCAGCCTGGAATTGGGCAGGTGTGAAGCCTCTTGTCACACATCGCTGTTCAGCCTCTGAAAAACGGATGCTTTGGCTACCTGGGCCCACAGGGACCAGCTCCCGAACGGTGGCAAAGATCACATCTGCTGGGCGCTGGGTTCTAAGGAAATGGGGAGAGAAGTGTCAAAGGACTGTGGTTGGGTTTTAATACCTACCCCAAACCACATAAATAACAAGGCTCCCTCCCTCCAGTTATTCACCTTGTTGCTTGCCCCTTGTCCCCTAGTAGTGAGTCCTTAGACATCTCCATTAGTCTTATGGCTTCATTCACATCTTCCTTTTCTACAGTGTCTACCATTCGAAGTCGGGCCTAGAGAAGGGGGGTAGAGGGAGAGGGGAGGAAGAGAAACTTCTGTTGAGCAAGTCACTACCTCATAGGTGGAGCTGTCACACAAGTGGTTGTGTGTATGTGAAAAGAGAGCTAGGGACACACCCCCCCCATCCAACCCCTCTTCCCTCCCCCAAGGATTTGCAGTGTTTTGCCAGCACTGTCAGACCGAGACAAGTGCAATGCCCAGGGCAGTGTTCAGCAATTGCCCAAGTCTCCGCCTCTCAACACTGGCCAGTCCAGATGTCCTGTAAAGGAGAAGAGACCTACCCCAAAACCCACCCCAATAGATGGGGAGTTTTAATCATAGGCATAGGCATATGATCAAGAGTCATAAACTAGATCAGTCAACAAGAAAGGCCTGAGTTATAAAGGAGCCAACCTTAACCTACAGCATTAAGGGAGAGGAAAGGAAAAATGGATTGGAAGTTTGGATCCTAGGGATTCGAAGGGCATAGTGTCCCAGGGGCTCGGGAAGTGCTAGCTCAGCAGTAGGTCAGGTTATCACACTACCTGCACGAACAGCACTTTGGAGCCCCCCAAGACTGATGAGGTCTAGGATCTGGGATGCAGTGGCCCTAGAGCAGGGATTCTTAACCTGAAGTCCATGAACCTATATTTTTTCAAACTATATTTCAACATAATTGGTTTTCTGTAATCCTATGTACTTTATTTTAAGAACCCCTGCTCTAGAGAACAATGAGGAGAGGAAAGAACAGCTGATATTATACACGTTGTGAGGATAACTCAGACTGGCCAGGAAGAACATCAGGTATCCACCAGGACAGAAGACCTGGCAAGGCCTTTGGTACAAGAGGGATAGCCCACAGGAATTAAGGATTCAAATAAGAGATGGGCTATGTACCAAAGCAGTAGAAAGCCGAAGAATAGCTAGCAAAGTCCGAGCAGAGGTGTAGGTAGCATCCTTACTGGCCCAGGCTTCACGCCTCATCTCCACATAGGCAGCTGTGATATAGTCAGCCAAAGACTCAGGCACTGCAGGCTGTTTCTCTCTGCACATGGCAATGTAACGCCTATGAAAGGTTAGTAGAAAGATGGAAAAGGATAACTATTAATAATTTGGCATCTATTTGCCATACATATACTGAGTACCTAGTATGTGTTCAGCATACTAGGTGTACTTCAATTTGAAAAAGTAAAACTTACACAAAGTAGGGTAATAGAGACTTATTTGTAAAAATTCCATTGAATCAACTTTAGGTAAGAGGCCTGCTTGCTATACAAAAAAAGACCAGGTCCTTACTGACTTAAAGTACAGTCCCAGAGATATATGTGAGTGAAATATACAATGTAATGATCCACTATAATTTACACACTTACATACCCATCCACCTACAGTGGAGGAAAGTTAGTGAAGTTAAGAGCCAAAGAGAAGGAACCATATTCAGAATTTTTATGGGAATCTTAAGTACAGAAGGGGTGGATTTAATTTTTCCTAATATCTGCTCACTCTAAGAGCACAAAGGAGAAAAGGGGATCATGAGATTTGAAGCAGGGATAGAGAGCCATTCAGATAAGACAAACCCATTGTTTCCCAAACTTCCCAAAGTCTGAGATAGAGCAAAGAAAGAGGCCTACAGCAGTTAACAGTAGACTTTTACAATAACTTTACATATGCATAAAGTATTTATGTAATCACATTCATTATCCTCATTTGCTAGCTAGGAAAACTGACTCAGATTTAAGTTAGACTAGCTATTTCAGAGGTGAACTAAACCCAAATCTTCCTGATTCCAGCATTCTATTTTTCTAAACGTTCTGAAGGATATACACACACATTTGTTGTGGTTATACAGTTATTTCAGTCATGTCTGACTCTTCATGACCCCATTTGGGGTTTTCTTGGCAAAGATAGTGGAATGGTTTGCCATTTCCTTTTCCATCTCATTTTATATATGAAGAAACTGAAGCAAACAGTTAAATGACTGGCCCAGGGTCACATAGCTAGTAATAACTGTCTTATGGCCAGATATGAACTCGGGAACAAATCTTCCTGACTCCAGGTCCATACCACTGTGCCACTAGTTCCCCAGACACACACACATAGGAACTAGGGAAATTTAAGCTGTACTAAAATGCCCTGACACATTAGTGGAAAAGCCTTCCTACCTCATAAGTTTCATGTCCAGTGGCTCAAACTGTGTGGGAGGTTGCCGACTATGTTGGTGTACATAGGTGATATGTTGGGCCAACCTTAAAGAGAATAGGTGTTAGTAACATCCCTGGATTCATACCCTCAAAACAATTTCCCACAAAAACCAGGAATGATTCTCCCAAGGGAAAAACATCCCTGGAGTATTTCAACCTTGTCTTTCTGGGCAGGGATAAAAGGGTAACCTAGTGTGTTTCTTTGAGGATAAGGGTTCACTGCTATAAGCAGTGGGAGAATAAGGTAGTAAGGAGCTTCTTGAAAGCTAAAATATATAGAAAAGAGATTGATGAGTCAGGTGACTCCAAAGGAGAGGTGAGGAAGAATGGAGTCTCTGGTAATCTCACCGCAGGTCACTGTCACGGTCAGGGCGATCTTGGATGAGCCAGAGCAGGTCAAATCGGGACAAGAGGGCAGCAGGAAGCTGTACGTTCTGTTCCAGGCTGCGACGGGGGTTATATCGTCCATAAGCAGGGTTAGCAGCAGCCAGGATAGAGCATCGAGCATTAAGTGTGGTAAGGATGCCTGCTTTTGCTATAGAAATAGTTTGCTGCTCCATCACTTCATGGATTGCTATGCGATCAGCCTCTGCCATCTTATCAAATTCATCAATACAGCACACACCCTGGTCAGCTAGTACCAGGGCACCTCCCTCCAAGGTCAGCTCCCCACTCACTGCATCCCGAAGTACTGCTGCAGTTAGTCCCACACCTGATGACCCTCGGCCTGTTGTATATTGGCCTGGATGTCAGGGACAGAGACAAATACAAATAGATTACAAACCAAGAAAAAATGGGGAAAGACAAAAACATAGATGGTGAAAAGCATGGTGGAAAGGCAAAAAGAGGGAAGGAGGGACACTGGTGAGAGCATGAAAGGAAAGAAACACTCTTCAGGCTAGTAAACTGACTTCCATATATAATATTCCATGCCCAGTTTACATGTCTTTGTAAACTGACTACCCATGTCTGGAATGCAATCCCTGTTCACCTCCACCCCCCAGCTAGGTAATGAGCACAGTGGATAGAATACCAATGTGGAGTTTGGAAGACCATTGTTCAAATTGGCCTCAGACACTTACTAGGTGTGTGATCCTGGGTGAATCATTTAACCCCAATTACTCCTCCCCCCATCCCCCTAGCAAAAAGATCCCATTTCAGTTTTTTTTTTTTTTAAAGCAGTCGGGGTCAAGTAACTAGCTCAAGGTTACACAGCCAGTTATTTCTGGGTGTGGTGCTGAGTATCTGAGCCCAGATTTGATCCAGATCATCCCGACACTGGAGCCGGTGCTCTTACTCGCTGAGCCACCTGGCTGCCCCTAAGCAATTGGGGTTAAGTAACTTGCTCAAGGTTACACAGCCAGGTGTTTCTGGGTGGATCCTAAGTGTCTGAGCCCAGGATTCGATCTCCAGGTGTTCTCAACACTGGAGCCGGTGCTCTTACTCGCTGTGCTACCTGGCCGCCCCCCATTTCAGTTCTTGCCCCTCCAACATGAGACCCTTCCTGATAATCTTCAGCAACCAGCACCTCCCCCATTCCAATTACCTTCTATTTATTTGTAGTACACAACATTCTTTCCAAACAACTGCCTTTTGGGCAAAGACTACTTAATTTTTTCTCTTTGTATCTCCAACATCTAGCAAAATGATTGACACATAGCAGACCTCTGATAAATGCCTGTTGCTTAACTCAAGTCTCCCAGACAAATCTTTATCTTCTCCCTTTCCTATACATGACACGTTTTATCCCCCACCTGCCACCATTAATTTGAAGAAACTACAGACTCAAGCATATCAAATTTTCCACCATTATTTCCCCAAATTCCCCTCTTATCAAAACCTACTCCAGTTATGATTTCTCAGTCCACATTGCTAAGTCCTCAGAAAGCAGTAGATGTAACATCCAGGTTTAATCATTCTTTCCATCTTTAGCATCTGAGTTTAAAGATACTCACTTCGAGGGGCCAGACGATCAATGTAAGACAGAAGCTGAGACTTGGCCACACCAGGATCCCCCATCAAGCAGATATTAATGTTTCCTATTTTTTGGGGGAAAAGAAGAGTAGAGAAGATAACAAAATGGCTATGCTCCTGGTTGGAAATCATCTAATGAGCTATCTGTGTCATAGGTAAAAAAAAGGTCTCCTAAAGTCTACTATCTATTTTCAATGACCTATACCTTTTGAATTCTCCCTGTGCCCCTAATGTTAACTTTCATTTTCTAGATCATCATAACCTCAGATGTCAATCCCTATCTACCAATTTGCCCTTTGACTGCCTCCCTAACCCCACTGAGTAGTTTGTTTTATTTTTTAATATGGCTGTTTCCCAGTATCACATTTTTTCAATGGAACCCCCTTAGAACAAACAAAACGGACACACTGTTTGACACTACCACCCTTGACTTCTGCCCTTTTCCTCATTTCATACTTACCTCTGATCTTCATGCCCCGAGGGGACTGATCCACCCCACCAACCAACAAGAGAAGCAGAGCCTTCTTTACATCTTCATGGCCATATATCTCAGGAGCAATTGAGGCTGCCAATTTTTCATAAAAATCTTCTTCTAAAGGAGGAAAAGGAGGTCTTATGAGAACAGTAAAGAGCTGCAGATTTTCTGTCTCTCCCATTCTCACTTCCCACTTCATTTCCTCACTAGTTCTCTTCACCTGCAATCTGTCTCAGCTCCTCTTTGCTCAGCTCCCCAATTCCAGCTTCATCATCTTCACTCTTATTCATCTTCACAATTCGATGGGCTTCCAAATAAGTTTCTGATAGCAGGCCCTGAGACAGGAAAAAATAAAACCATGGTGTTCAGTATAGTAGAACTACACTGTCTTTGTAAATTCGGGGGAAGGAGGAAAGATGGACTGGTTTTGCTCTTTCTTTTCATCATCTAACCTGTACCACCTGTCGGAATCCAGTACGCAGCATTGGCAGAAATATACCAGTGATACTGATGTGGTCGCCTGGCTGGGCCAGCCGTGTGTTCTCTCCTTCAACCAACACTGTGATACTTCGTGGGATATTTCCCACAGGCACTTGGTCACTCTGAAGAGAGAATGGAAAAGACTTACAAGCTAAAGGAAAATCTAAGATATTCTTTTCCCATTTCCCCACTTATCACATTACTTTACCTCCTAACTCAAGCAAACCCAACCAGAGACAGATTCCACCTTCAGAAGGGGGAAGGTTCTGGCTTTTCTCACAGTACACCCTATTCCTTCCTTCTGCCAGTCAAGGAAAAATAAAATCTTTTTATTCTTTCCCCTGTATAAGTTAGTATAGATCAGGTAAGATGCCCTCTCCTGTCCTGTCTTGCATTGGCCTATTATTGTTCACATATCACTAAAACTCACATGTTCTTGCATTTTTAACTCTTGGAACTTAATGAATTTGGAGCCACGAGTCTGTAAGTAGAGCCGTCCTCCTGAGCGGTTGGTCTGACACTCCTGGCTTGGGCACATAATTAGTGGCATGAAAACAGGAGACCGAATCTGGAATAGGGAAAGGAGAAGCCCAGAGACAAGGTTAGAAGGGAAAACTTCAAGTCACCTTAGCATACTTCATAAAACAGAGTAAATGAATTATTCTGGGCCCTTTAGAGGATAATGGGAAACACACAAAAAGATGACATGAATAAATGAAACAAAAGGTGAATAGAGCTAATATGACTGAGGGGATGACAGACTACTTCCTGACAGATGATAGAGCTCAAAACCACTTGAAATCTGAAGAGGGCATGGCAGACAGGGAATTACAGATGGACATGCTCTACAAGCCATAATGAACAAATCTGAACCGGCAAAACAGAAACAAAGGTAAGTATTGTTTATTTTACAATCTCTTTATATTCCTCTCCCCCAACACATACCGGCTGGTAGGTCTCAGCTCCACACTGGTCACAGGTGTACGTTGCTACTACCATCCTGGGTTTGACCTCAGAGACACGGGTCACAATTCCACGCACGGTAACCAACTTTCCTATTGAATCAGCCCGTACTTCTCTAATCACTCGTGGTTTGCTGCTGCTTGGACTCCGAAAGTATAGTTCACTGAGGAGGAGGTAGTAGGGTCAGCATCAGGATCTTGGAGGAAGGACTCTCCCATTCCTTTCCCATAGGGACTACTCACAATCTGCACATGAGCTCAGAGGGATACTGATTCTGAGGGCTCCGGGTGGCTCCAAGGTCCTGGCTTCGTTGTTCCATCATTAGCCGGTGTTCAATATACACATCCAAGACATCCTTGTTCACTACCTGAAGGAGAAAGATAAAAACGTCAAAATACTAAATTTAGTGACCTCCTAGAAGGCATCAGTGTCTGAGTAGAAGCTCTCAGTAAATGGAATGTCTCTTCTGCCCACAGCCTCCCTTGCCTCCTTCTCTTTGTATTGTGGTAGCAGCTCCTGCACGGCTTCAGTAAAGAGCTGGGTGTACCGCTTTGTGTTCTCAGAAATGGAATCCACTAGCTCAGGGTCCTCCTCCGCAACATCATCCAGCTCTACATATAGAGCTACTTGCTCCCTGTGAGCCAAACGTACCTGCAGGTGCAGGAAACAAGACACCAGTCACCTTCAATGAACCCTTATTAAGAAAGCCCAAAAGATAAGAATTAGTCAAGTAAAACTAGGCAATTATAGAATGAAAGGCCAAACTAAGTCACTTACATAGGAATTCCCTTTATGACATTTCAAAGAAGTGGTCACCCACCCTTCACTTAAAATTGTTACACTTTTGGCTAGCCTAATTTTTAGGAAAGCTTTCCTTATACCAAGCTTAAATTTTACCTCTTGGAACCCCACACCCATTGCTCCTAATTCTGCCCTCTAAGGCCAAACAAAACAAGATTAGTCCTTTTTCAACATAATGGATCTTCAGATACCTGAAGACAGTTATCTTAAGACCACAGATTTAGAACTAAAAGAAAGCTTAATGGCCATTTAATCCAATTTTTGTATTTACAGAGGAGGAAAACTGAGGTTCAGAGTTAGGTAACTTGCCCACGGTCACATATCTAGTATTAGAGGCAGGATATGAACCCAGGTTTTCTTGACTTCATGGGTAGTACCCTATTCATTATGCCCTCTCTAAAGCATTTCCATAGGTCAGCCATCCCAAATTCTTTTAATATGTTTATGACATGATCTCTGCATCATCCTCATTATCTTTCTCTAGTTTTAAGTTTGACTTTCCTAAACTGAGAATACTTCAGGTGTGGTGTGAGTAGGGCAGTAAACAGTAAGATTATCAATTTGTTTGGATATTATGCTTCTCTTAATGATTGTATGAAATGTTCCAGTTTTCATTATTTATCACTCCAAAAAAAAATGCTACTCTTCCCGACAAAATACCATTTGTAATGCACTGGCAATTAACTTTATAAGCAAAGGAAGCTTCAGTTTTCACTTATACAGCTGTTAAGATTTTTCTTCTCACCAAGCCTGAGGATCATGAACCCTACACCTACCTAAAGAAGAGTTGGGGACAATAGACTGGGTGATACCATGTTGTACTAATGACTCATGTTGAACTTTCAAGTCACTAAAACCTCATATACTTCTACCTTTGATGTGAGTGTCTACCCACACTGCCCTCTTAATTTGGTGAGCATGCTCTGTATGTCTTCATTCAAATTACTAACAAAAATACTGAACAGCACAGAAGCAAAGAGATTCCTGGGGCGCTTCACTAGAGATCTCCCAATATGAAAGGAACCCATAGATCATATGTTTAGGTGACTGAACAGGTTCCAAATTTACCTAAATACAATAGCTGAAGTCTTCACTTTGTTCACAGGATGAGTCCATTGAAACACTGCTGAAGTCTATGCTTAAGGTGTTTGATCTAACCTGGTAACCCTTCAAGAGCACCATTTCCCTTTGTAAATGTTTACAAAACATCCCTTAAATCTTAGTCACCTTTGCAAGGAATTAGAATTTCACTCCTCAATGTGTCTAGCCAGCAGAGGCTTGGAACCTTTACTATGTGCTTACTGTTAATGCTTATTAGCATTAACTTTGAATTCTCACTGTTATGACAATATGACTTGAGTTTTCAAAAAAAAATAACATCACCAAAAAAATATATAAGCTAAGTGCCACAGGAAAGTTTTTGAAAGTAATCTTAATTTTCTTCTGTCCTCCCCCTCCACACTCATGTGATTTACCCTAGTGACTCTCTACTTTGCATAATCAGTTTATCATTATCCCAAACTTTGGAGAACTACCATGACCCATGGTCTTCAATAAGTCAAGCTTTTGTAGTCCAGTTACTCCAAGGAAAGCATTTGGATGAACCACCTCTCAAGTCTCATCCTTGATCTGTGTACCTGCCCTGATTTTTCCTTTAATCACCCATCTCTAAACTCACCAGTTGGTCCCCATATTTGAACTGTTTCTTGCCAAACTCATCATCCTGGTAAAACTCTTGTAGAAACTTCTTAGCTTTCTCTGTTAGCAAAAAGACAGAAAATTATTTTTTTTCCTTCTTAATCCTCCCTATGGACCCCCTTGATACTAGTCTCGATCTACTTCATATCAAAACAAACTGACTGGAAGAAGTCATCACAGATCTAATTCTGAAATTGTCAGTGTAGAATGGTCCAAAGATATTTCATGTTGGGTCACTTTTGTTTTTCCCAAGGGTACCACTGAACCTCATCTAACCAGATTGGACTTTTCTTCACTTTTTGCTGCAGTCATATTCTCCTTACTCTATTTCTTCCTTACAAACAAGTTTCTAAAACTCCAAGACTCCCAGCCTTCAGCTCCCCACTCCTAACAAAACTTTTATTCCTCTTCCTCCAATCCTCAAAAGATTCTTTTCAATGCTAAAAGGTTGGCCCATTACGCCGGCCTTACCTTTTTCACTAAGTCTCTATGGGTTCCAACAGTTTCCATTCTTTGTAAACAAAGAAGCACATGGCGCCAACCACAACCACACCCCCCTCTACTGACCCAGTGGAGCCCATATCACTCTGCCCAGGGGAGTGCCCAAGATCCCGGACAGACTGGACACTACCCTGTGTCCTCCACAACTTCCTCTCCATAAGTTCTTCAGGATGCTGCCCAACCTAGTGCCCTCCCTCAACTTATCAGGACCTCATCTGTGCTGGCGCCGCCGCGGAAGGAGATTGTTTATATAGTACAGCTTTCGAACAGTGCACCGCACTTCCGCCTGAAAACGTCACTTCCGTCTATACGGCCAGGTCCTTAACCAATACTAAGGGTTCGGCGTGTCCCTGGTTCCAATCCGAATGAAGGACTCGGTGACTAAGAGGTCGGATGGCATAATAGGCAGCTGCTTCGGGAATGGAGCCTCTTATTAAGGCCTCCGCAGACAGGACGGGGATATTTGCTGCCCCTGCCCTGCCCCTTCCAGCTAATGACTCCCTGTCCTCCTGCTCCCATCCCCAAAGTCCGGTCACCTTCCTTCCCCTTTGAGTTTGCCCTGTTCCTCCCGAGTCCCCCTAGAATCGCCCCCTTCGGCCCTTCAAGTATCCCCTGCTTGTGGCACCCCCCAAGTCCTTAACGTCTCCCTTTTCATCCCATTCCGTTGATCCCACTCCCTTGAATCCCCTTCCCCACCTCTTGGCCCAGCCCCCAGCCCACTTTTCTCAGTCTCCGGCACCCTAGGCACCCACTGTGGGCTCTTCCTGCGCCCCCTGACTCCTCACCTTTTTCGGCCGCGTAGTCCTTAGGAGCCATAGCTGCCGGACGGAGGGAACCGGGGTGGTAGTGTCTTGGGCAGAACTAGAGGACCTGAGGCAGAAGGCGGTTAGTGGGATCTTGAAAGGGGAAAGAGGGAGAAGAACCAGCGCGCAACAAACTCGGGGGAGCAACCGAAATTGGCGCGAAACGTCCCTGACCACGTGACCGACGCTCCTCGTTAGAGCCAATAGGGAAAGGAGTGTTTGCCGCCGCCGCCGAAGTTCCCGCCCCCGTGGGTGCGGCTCGGCTTAAGACCCCGCCCCAAGGGGCAACTGTAAGCGTCTCCTTCTCCCTCTTCTTCCTCCTCTTGTCCGCCAAACTTCAGCCAATCCGGGGCCAAATCGGGAGGGTGTAACTAGAGAGGCTGGGCTTACTGAGGAAGAAGGTCCTTCTTGAAGCCGGTGTCCTGGCGAGTCAGCCTGTGTTCCAGACTGGCAGAACCTGTGCTGCTTTTCCTCCGCAGGGCCATGATCTCCCAGCTCTTCATTCTGTCCTCCAAGGGGGACCCTCTCATCTACAAGGATTGTATCCTCCCACCCTTGGGCCGGGGGAATAGGGGAGGAGGCGGGTGTCCAGGAACCGAGCGGAGGAGGGAAGGCGGCCGGGGAGGGCCGGAGGGAATGGCCTGTGGGCAGGTGAGTCAGAGTGGGGCCGGACTCTGGTTGGCGGTGTAGCCTTGTCTGCTCTTAACCTGGTTCCCTAAGTCCGTGGAGACTGTGGAGGCAGTGATGTAGCCGAGATCTTCTACAGGAAGGTTACGGAGCTGCCTGGAGACCAGCCTCCCGTGGTGATGGTAACTGCCCTTCAGGGTGAGGGGTGGATGCTGCTTTAGTGCCTTCCTTGGTTGGTCATGGCGTTTCCCAAAGCTTTCTCTTATCCCTAGTATGTCCTTCCAAGACTCCCATTCCTGTAGTTTTGATCTTTATACTTTTTAACTATTCGTGTTCATTCCTCCACTCTCCAACCCCAAACTATCTCCTGTCCCCTCCAGCATCACAAAGGCTACCACTTTGTCCACATCCGACACTTCAGCCTCTACCTCGTGGTCACCACCGCAAGGGGTGTTTCGCCGTTCATCCTCCTGGAGCTGCTATCAAGGTGAGGAAGGTGGTAGAGAAAGGGGATGGGGAATTTGATTCAGAAAACTCATTACTCCCTCTCTTCTCCAGGCTGGCCACCTTACTAAGTGATTACTGTGGCTCCATCAGTGAGAAGACTCTCTCCCTTAATGTAGCACTTGTTTATGAACTCTTGGATGAAGTGCTGGTAAGGATCAGAGGCTGTTAAGGGCCCAGAGATTTCTCCCCTCATCTCCAATTCCCGGGATATACGCCCATTTTCCCTTTCCCCTTCGCCCTCACACGCCTCTAACTTAGGCATACAAAAACATACCTCTTCTATTCTAGGACTATGGCTACATTCAGACTACATCTACAGAAATGCTGAGGAACTTCATTCAAACTGAGGCTGTGGTCAGCAAGCCCTTCAACCTCTTTGAGCTCAGCAGTGTTGGTCTGGTTAGTGGAGGAAGGGGATGAGTAGGTCTGGGGATATGTGTTGAGATAGCATTAGCTAGAGAATCGACTACTTGTGGTTTTTTTTTTTTTTTGTTTTGTTTTGTTTTTACAGTTTGGGGCTGAAACACAGCAGAGCAAAGTGGCCCCAAGCAGTGCAGCCCATCTTCCGGTCCTAACTGGTCGCTCTGACCAGGTGAGGAAGGATAGCTGTGTTTTCAAACATCCATGCATCTGAACCCATATATCCAACTTCCCAATGGCTTCTCTATTCTAGCCGTTAAGTCTCCCAGATTCTTATGATAATCCCCTATTTCTTGGGACCCAGATATCCATTCTCCCCGTCTCTTCTACCACTAATCCCTAAGAACCAGGCATCTACTCCAGATCTCTTTTCTTTTCCAGAGTCACAAGAATGATGTTTTCCTGGATGTAATAGAAAGGCTCTCAGTGCTTATTGGATCCAATGTAAGTTTGAGTCTTCAAACCCAATTCACCTAAAAAATTTTGTACGGATTCAGAGACACTATGGTGTAGTGGATAGATAACTGGTCTTAGAACTAGGAAAACCTGCCTTCTGATTTATACTGGCTGTGTTACCCTGAACAAGTCATTTAACCTCTTGGTGCCTCAGACAACTCTCTAAAACTATAATTTGAGGGACAGTTTCTAAATAGCATTGGAATCAGTCAGCAAGGTTTTATTAAGCACTTACAGTGCCAACCACAGGAGGAGGGAATTTCCTCACTAGGAGTTCCCTATAATAAATAAATCACAGAACTGGACCAAAAAATAAAAACAGAACTCTTGATGAGGCACTAGGAAGATATGAAATGAAGGCAGTCTGTCCCATTCTAATCCTGGAATAGGAGCACATCAGAAAGGGTAGCTAGGGTAGGAAGTTACCCCCAGTGTAGACATATGGGTCCTAGATAAAGGTTCATCCTGTATACTTCCCCTCAAGTTGGTTAGGAAGGAGTGAGGAAGACACCAAGCAACATTATAAGAATTCAGAATCCTCAAAATAGAAGGAACATCAGAGTCCATCAGGTTCAGTCCATACCTGTACAAGAATCCCTTCTATGTTATGCATAATACTTGATTATCTAGCTTTTACTTGAATATCTCTAGCATAAGGAACCACTTTCTTTCTAAGGAGCCTATCCCATTTTGGGATAGTTCTGTTATTCCATTAATTCATTCAGTAAGCATTAAGTTCTTACTGTGTATGAGACACTACCAGATAATGGAGATACAAAGACAAAATTAAAAACAATTTCTGCCCTTAGAGAGCTCAGAAATCTGGAAAGACTTCTTATAGGAGATAGCACTTGAATTAAATCTTGAAGAAAGATAAGAATGCTAAGAGAATAGTGAGGAAGGAACATATTTCAGGCCTGAGGGCCAGTCTGTACAAGTGCTTAGAGGTGAGAATTAAGTCTGGGGTATAGTTAATTGGGCCGATTTAACTGGAGGTGAGCCTGGAACAGGGGAAAGTACAGTGACTGGAAGCAGAGGACCTGGGTTACACTCTATCTCTTGATACTGTGTGAAAGTCAGTCACTTCACCTCCCTAAGCCTCAGTTTCCTTCTCTGTAAAATGAGGAAGTTGAATTAGCTGTCCTCTATGAACTCATTCAGTTCCAGATAGTCTGAGCCTACAGTTGTAGAATACGTGAAAGGAGGAAGTGTAAAGTGTTAGAAGATTTTTCTTTACTTTGAATTATACTTACCTTTATGCAAATTTCATCATTTGCCTTCTGGGGCCAAACAAAAAAAAAAGCCTAATTCTTCTACATGACAGCCCTTCAGATACTGGAAAAAGTGATCATGTTCCCCCTAAAATCTTTTCATCTTCAAATTAAGCATCCCCATTTCTCTTAGCAGATCCTTGTATGGCATGGCTTTTAGCTTCCTCACCCATCTTGTTGCCCTCTGGATAATCTCCAGCTTGTTAGTATCACTAAGTACTTCAGCTGTGATCTAATCAGGGCATAGTTCAGTGGGACTCCTGCTAGCCTGCCAAGATCTTCTTTGATCTTGACTTTGTCATCCAACATTTTAATTGAATGGATTTGATAAGCATCTATTCCTTCATCCAAGTTGTAAAAATTGTCAACAACATAGAGCCAAAGGACAAATCCCTGGAGCATTTTGTTGGATACCTCCATCCAAGATGGCATCATGACTGTCCTATGAAAGACTTGTAAGTCTTTCAACCATTTATAAATCTACCAACTGTTTTCTAATCCATATCTTTACATCTCATCCATAAAGATAGCATGAGAGACTTGTCAGATGCTTTACTGAAATCTAGATGTACTATGTTGACAACATTCTTCTGAAGTAAGGAAATAGAGGTTTATCTTGTATGACCTGTTCTGTGTAAAGCTATGTTGGCTATTTGTGATCAAAGCTTTCCTTTTTCTGGTGTGGTTGTTGTCCTTTGTTCTTGAAGAGGACTAGAATGACAATTACTATGCTAGAGGCAAGTTTCAGTGTGTCCAACTGTAACTGATCAGACCAATCCAAGCTTGGAATGCTCTACCACAGGTCAGGTACAAATAGTCCATGTGAAAATTTTAGGTGGATACTTTAAATTTGCATATCCTGCCTTTCCTTTGAGCTGTTTCAATTCTGTTTTGCTCATAGAGCACAGCACCTTCTCTGATGTGGTCATGCCATGCTGAGCGGCCCTGTGCCAGAGTCTCCCATGTCACACAATCAATTCAAAAGTTCTAAAGAGAGACCTTAAGAGTGTCCTCATATCGTTTCTTCTGACCACCATCCTTCTTCTATACATTCACAAACTATCCCTTTAATGCTATATTCTGAGAATTTTTCCAAAATCAAACAAAGCTCACTTGGCTTTAATAGTTTGCATAACCCTCCTCCTTTCCTTCCTCTTCATCTTCATCTTCAAGGACATTTGTCTTTTTCCAGTTCTTCAGTATTCTCCATTCTCCCATGGTCTAGTAAAAAGTACTAGACTTAGATTCAAGAGAAAGAGAGACCTGATATTAGCTGTGTGACCTGGAGCAAATAATTTGAAATATTAGAACCTATTTCCTCTTTAAAATGGGTGAAACTGATAGTACCAACCTCATAGCAATGGGTTATTTTGTTTATTTATCTGTGATCTTATGCCTGGAGGGAGCTGAGAAAACTTTCCACTCTATAGCCAACTTATCTCCCCCATGGAGAAAAAACTTGGGATCACTAGAGAGTCTACTGCTCTCTTGAACCTATATGATACACCTTACTAGTGCCAGCAAAGGCTTAGATCCATATTATTCCTTGGTACAAATGGTTCCCTGCTGCTCCGTCTCTTCTCCCTGTATTTCTTGCTGCATTACTCTCATCAAGGTTCCATTTCTGTCCTTTGTTGCCCTTCTGACAAACCACATAGTGCTAGCTTCTCAATGCACACTTTGAATTATACCTGTATACTTATAATTATACATATCTCTTTACTTTGATTGACTGGATATATCTACTGCTATTTTTCCAGTGTCATAGCTATTACTTTCTATGATTTGTAGCTTAAAGCCCTTTCAGATATGCAAGACTGTATATGTATATATTTAGTAGCCCTTGTTAGTGTGTGCTATCCTTCATTAGGATACCTTTTTATTTTAAGCCATAGTTCAGAAATCCAAAGCCATCTTCTTATCGCTACTGGTTGGCCATTTCCCACATTTCACTCTCTTCTCAAATTCTTGCCTTCAGTCTTCAGTAGTGATAAAAAGATACTTTACTTGTACCCCTTAAAATCTTCAGTTTATTACCCAGAATCTTACTAATTCTAGGTGTTCTTTCTAGATTCCTTCTGATGGTATCATTTATTCCCCATTTGAATCACCAGGAGTGAGTAGTGCTAAGGTTTGGTGAATTTTGAGAGGCTCAATCATTTCCCAGTTGTGTCCTCTAAGAAAAGGGTAAACCTATTTTTAATGTCAGATAGACATATCTCTTATATCCAAAAAGTTTCAGAGCAGCTTTAAGCCGTAACAGCCCTCCATCAGTAGCTGCTTTTGAGCGGACCCTTTAAGAGTCATCCTATTTGTCTCTCCCTCAGATGCTCACTGGATGGTTCAGCCTTTGAATCCTTACTCACACTACTTCAAAACATTTATTCAATGCCTACTCTGTGCTAGGCTTTAGGGATACAGACAAAAATGAAATATGACGCTTAAAGAATTTACATTTTATGTGGGATATTATAAATATATATGTGTGTGTTACACACAAAGTAAATACAAGACAATTTCTAAAAGGGTTCACTAGCAACTGAAGAGATCTAGAAAGACCTCATGTTGGAAGTAGTTGTTGAACTGAAATTTGAAGAAAGGTAGCACTTGTAAGGAAGTAGAGGGGTGAGGAGTGCATCTAGCCTGGAGGTGTGAGATTGATGCTGTGTATGCTGGGTAACACCAGTTTAGTTGTACCACAAAGTGCATAAAGAAGAAAAATATCTATTAAGCCTCAAAAAAGTTAGGCTGGAACCAGACAGTGTACAGGCCTTAAAGGGCAAACAGAGAGCTTGTGTGTAATTCCAGAGGCAATAGGGAATCACTGTAGACTGTGGAATAGGAGGGACTTGGTCAGAATTGTATTTTAGGAATTTCACTTTGTCAGCTGTGTATGGGAAGACTGTATTGGAGGGGAGAAATTTAAAGCAGAGAGAATGTTAAAGACTAGATGGATAGTCTAGGTGAGAGGCCATGGTCTGAATTAGGGTAGTTGTGGTATGAATGAAGAAAAAGAGAAAACATCCAAGACATGCTGTGGAGGCAGAGACTTATTATCCCTGGGGAAAGCTTCATACCTGTTAACTCCATGTTCACTAGCCCTTCCTATTACTCTACACTATCACCTCATACATTTCAACCATAGGATACAGATAAGGATTCCTTACTAAACCCTGAAGCCCTTCCATTTTTTCAAGAAACTTTTCATTTTCCTTAATAATCAAGGGAAGGCTAGGTGACAGTAAATAGAGCACCAGCCCTGGAGTCAGGAGGACCTGAGTTTGCTCAGTTTCCTGAGAATTCTGACCTCAGACACTTAACACTTATGAGCTGTGTGACCTTGGGCAATTCACTTAACCCCAACTACCCTGCCTTCCCCCTCCAAAAAGCAACCCCCCCCCCAGATCTAGGAATTAGAAAGGCACTAATTTTACCCTCTTCTTGGACAAATGTGCACTTGCACATACCTGTTATAGCAGAAAGGCAAATATAGGGTATGTTATGCACAAGTCACTGCAAAACTTCATTTGCCTCCCTAAATTCTGGAAGCAAGAACCTTAATCTTTGTTCCTTGTAGTGTTCATGATCAATTCCTATGGCCATCCACCCTGTTGGCCCAGCCAGCAGCTCAGTTGTGCCTCTGAGTGTCATGTTTGGTAAATGTTCATTGTTACTTCAAAGTTTCCAGAGCACCACTGCACTTTTATTTCCTCAGAAGGCTATCTGGGACCTTCTTGTGATGTTGAATCAACATATAGAAAAGAGGGGTGGCTAGGTGGCACAGTGAATAGAGCACTGACCCTGGAGTCAGGAGGACCTGAGTTCAAATTTGGCCTCAGGCACCTCACATACTTACTAGCTGTGTGACTTTGGGCAAATCACTTAACCCCAATTGCCCTCCAAAAAGCCAAAAAAAAAAAGATAGAAGTCTGTGCCCCCCCTTTTTTTTGCTTTCTTGGAAGGCAGTTAGGGTTTAAGTGACTTGCCCAAGGTCACACAGCTAGTTTTTGTGTTGTGTCTGAGGCCAGATTTGAACTTAGGACCTCCTGACTCTAGGGCTAGTGCTCTATTCACTGCACCACCTAGCCGCCCCCCGTGCCCTGCCATTTAACTGACTGGCTGGTAGTTAAAGCTACCCAGTGATATTGATGGAGAGGGGAATAATCTCCCCCTACATTTTGATGTGTTCTGCATTTCCATTGTTCCATTAGTAGTACAAAATTCCTGTTTAGGATGATGGGGAGAAAATAGCTCTGTAGCCAAGGACATGCGGACAATTATAGATATTTTAATTTTTCATCTCCCTTTCCCTTAAACTTTTAGGGCTCCCTGCTGAAGGTGGATGTCCAAGGTGAAATCCGACTCAAGAGTTTTCTTCCCAGCTGCTCTGGTGAGTATGGAGGCTAGGTTTCCTAAGACATAAAAGGGGATGTGGAGAACAGGGAGTAGACAATGTTGGAGGAACCAGATACCTGAGACTTGGGGAGAATAAGCCTGGGTCTTATGATGTAGTCATTACTAATATGCCTTTCTTGGACAGAAATGAGAATTGGCTTGACCGAGGAATTCTGTGTGGGCAAATCAGAACTGAGAGGTGAGGCATAACGATCTTCCCTGCACTGTATACACTCGGACCAGTAATACAGATATAATAGGGAGGTGTTGGACTTTCTTGATTAGCATTTGGCCAGAGCAGGGGTTTTGACTCAGTAGAAGATATACCACCCTTCCCAACCTCCCCCCTTCCCCGCCCAAGCATGGAAGGCATAGTAGAGGACTCTTCTTTCAGTGTAAGGTATTGGTCAGGCATGGTGTTTATTATCAAAGCTGGGGCGGGGGGGTGTTTCTCTTCTTTCAGGGTACGGGCCAGGGGTACGGGTGGATGAAGTTTCATTTCATGGTTCTGTTCGACTGGATGAGTTTGAATCCCATCGCATCCTTAGGCTGCAGCCATCTCAAGGCGAGGTCAGACTGAGATGGACCAGTGCTCCACAATAAAGAAGTGTGGGGAGGTTTGAGGGGAGATGAGAAGGGCCCAGGCTGACATTGTTTCCGTGTTTACAGCTGACCATAATGCGGTATCAACTCTCCGATGATCTTCCTTCCCCACTCCCCTTCCGGCTCTTTCCCTCTGTGCAGTGGGACCATGGTTCAGGCAGGTAAGATACTGATGCTGTTTCAGAACTACATAGCTTTCTCCCCATTCAAGATCCAAAGCTCACCCTGAATATAAAGAGATAAGGGGAAAGGATGACACTTCTGTCTTTATTCCTTACCCAAGGCTACAGGTTTATCTGAAGCTCCGGTGTGACCTACCCCCAAAAAGGTAAGAATTATAGATAGCAAAATAATGCTAGCTTTGAGGTAGTTAACAGGCTGCAGTCTCAAAATTGTCCTTTCCCTTCATATCCTTCCAGTTGCCTTCTTTCAATTAAATTCAGTTTCAATCCATAGGGTGGAGGCAACCTGGACCAGTCCAATACAATGGGGCATAAGCAAGGAGGGATGGGGGAATGAGGAATGGGGGAATGAGGAATGGAACTAATCAAGCTTTGTTCATTTATGACTATTCCAGCCAAGCTCTCCATGTCAAGCTCCACCTCCCTCTTCCTCGAGGAGTGGCCAGGTCAGTGATCCAGAACAGAAAAGACTGATACCCTATCAAACTCCCCTGGGAATTTAGACTATGGGTTTGAGGACAAAATTGGTTAGTGGGAAATGGGTTATTCAGTAATAGAGCCTGCCCTTATTGGCAGCAAGATCTTATCTACCTCTTCATATCTCTTTAATTCCTAGTTTGTCTCAGGATTTGAGCAGCCCAGAGCAGAAAGCAGAGCTAGGGGAGGGAGTGCTTCAATGGGACCTTCCTCGGGTACAGGGTGGTTCCCAACTCTGTGGCCTCTTCCAGGTAATGACCACCATATACCATTCTCCTGAATAAACCTTATAAAAATAAATTCTCTTCCATTAACCACTTCCTAGTTCCTTTGATCCCTTCATTGTGTAACCTCTGTCCCCTCCCATAAACCTCACCTCTACCCATGCTTTCTTCTTCCCAGATGGATGTCCCTGGACTTCCTGACCCCCCAAGCCCAGCCCCTCCTCTGGGCTTAGGTCCTGCAAGCCTCTCATTCGAGCTGCCTCGGTACACTTGCTCAGGGCTCCAGGTTCGGTTTCTTCGGCTCACAGCCCCTGGAACTCCTGGCAACACTTCCCCACATACGTGGGTAAGACATCTAAGCCACAGTGATACTTATGTCATCCGGATCTGAGACCCAAAATGGGAGCACTATGTCAGCCTTCCTCTGGAATGGAAGAATAATGGAGTATTCCTACCACCATTGTCACCATCTGAAGGGCTGGAAACTTCCAGCAGAGACAAAGCTGGACACATAGGTCCTGGCAAAGAAATGATAATCTGGCTCTTCTCTTTCTTGACTTAAAAAAGAACTCAGATAGCTCTGTGGTTACAAACTGAACTGTTTTATTTTGGGGAGGGGGTCTGTACAGCGGGACATATCTGAAGACAGCTGATGGGGAGAGGCGACTACTCCTTACCCTAAAACCAAAATGTAATAACATTTGTATTTGAATGTGAGAATACCATTTTGTAGCAGCCTTTGTATAAAGCCTTCAGGGGGTAGGCTGAGGAGAGCTAGAACTAGAGGGATGTGAACCATTGGCCTTAGGGGTACCAGGAGCTGGAGGGGGGCTATCTCCAACATCCTGTTTTCCTCCAGAAAGGGAGCCAACCCCAAGAGGAGAAGGAGAAGATGATGGAGGAGGAGCTGGAGAAGCATGGGAAGTTGGCCCTCCTTTGCCTTCCCCAGATGGCGGAAGAGATACGACAATGTATTTCTGGACACTGCCTGTCCCTGAGGGAGCTTGGCTAGGAGGGGCTGCTGTTGCAGTGGAGACTAACTTCACAATAGGCTGGACACTGGGGACTGTGGTGGTGACAGGAGAGGTAGTGGTAGAGCCAGAGCCAGGGGCTGCTGTGCTAAGAGACAGGACCTAGAGAAGAAGAGATGGAACTAAGTTAATATTGCATCTTCTAAGACCTAATAACTCCCATTTTTCCATTCTACCCTCTCCACTTAGTCTTTTTTGTTCTTGTAGAAGATAGTAAATTGAGAAAATCTGTGCTACTACACCAGCCTGACCAATCCATCAGAGCCTTCTTCCTATGAAAATGTTTTTTCTTAAAATAAACATCCACAAACCTTAGAAAGCCCAATGAGAGAATAGGAAAACCACATGTATCCAATTATATAGCATAGAATACCCTGCCACAATAACCCCAGTTTAAAGTTATTTCAAGTCTGAAAGGCTTCCAGGTAGAATCTCATATGAGAGCAGACCAATCTACATAAAGTAGGAACCTTGAAGAACCGTGTAGGAAACAAACAGTTTTTCTTTCAGCTATTTTTCTAGTTTGTCAATTATCTTGCTCGGGACCCCAAATACCTGCTGTGAAGATGAGGCACCAGAGGAAGACGACATAACTATGAACTTGGTTGGAGGTGGGGAAGGCTGGGGGGGTGCCGCAGCCCTTGCGGATACCAGTGTCTGTACAGGTAATGCAATGGAGCCAGGAACCTTCAGCAGCCCAGTGGTTCGAGGGCCTGACTGGGGGGCCTGGGAGAGCGTTAGTGTAGGCCGGGGCTACAGGGAAGGAAAAAGCAGCACCTGTTACCTAAAGTGCCAAGAGAGGAAACGTGGTGAGAGGGACAGGCCCTTCTCAAGAATCTTTTCTTCCAACTATGCCCTGTACTTACTGACCTGTGTGATGGTCAGTGTGGTCCTGTTAACCTGCTGGGCTTGCAGGGCAGCCTGGGCCCGGGCCTTGACCACATGAGAACATAGAAGAGGTCCCAGGGAACCGAAGTCTGTCCGAAAAGCATCCTGATTATCTGGTGGCGCCCGTAGTTTTGCCAGCACTGGGGCACAATGTTTCTGTGGAGGTAGAAAAGTAATGATCACATAGAGCTTTTTGAAAAGCAAGGAAAAGGTGGGAAACCTATAACTGTATGAAGTGTGAAAGGCTAATCACTGCTACAGGAGAATAGGAGTTCTCAGGCTGTGATCATAGGCTCCTCTAGCTCAGGAATTCTTAACTGTTTGTGAACTTGCTTTTGAAAATATTGTGATAATTATGTTTCAATATAATTGGCATCCTTTATAATCTTATGCATTTTTATACATTTTAAAATACTATTTTGAGGAGTCGACAGGCTTCACAAGACTGCCAAGGGTCCATGACACAAAAAAGGTGAAGAATTTCTGCTCTAGTTGGTCATTTTACCAATTTCTTGTCTGTGAAAATTCTTATGGACAAGCCCCAATTTACAAATGGGTCATGTTCCAAAAGTTCATATTTTGTTTTATTTTTTAAAAGCAATTGGGGTTAAGTAACTTGCTCAAGGTTACACGGCCAGGTGTTTCTGGGTGGGTAATAAGTGTCTGAGCTCGGATTCGATCCCCAGGTCGTCCTGACACTGGAGCCGGTGCTCTTACTGGCTGAGCCACCTGGCCGCCCCTGGAATTGGTCTTTTTATTTGCATGGAAGTGGTCCTGGTTTTGCTAATGTTAATACCAATGGAATCTAAGTCTCGCAGATTTTATAAAAATTGGAAAAACTTTTTACTTTTAGTACAGGTCAGGCCATGTACAGTACCTATGTTTGCTTTGCCTGAGGAGGAAATTTTGTCCTTTCAAACAGTAGACCAAATCATTTTGACCACCCCACAGTCTGGGGAATAAAAGGCAGTTTGTTCTAAGAATCAGGGTGCCTCAGGTTCAGCTCTAATTAAATATTTTACAGATAGGATCAAAAGTGCTTTACAAAGTGATAACCATAAGAAAGGAGAGAGGGGTGTGTGTGTGTTTGTTTTTCAAAGACTTGGTGAGGAAAGAAGGCTCATCCACTCACCAAAAGGAGGCTCTGCACATGATCAGCTCCAATCCGGTCAATGTTGCTCAGCACAGGGCCATCTAGGACACTTCGAATCCGCTCACCTTCCTGCTGAAGCCTTGGTAGAATCAGTGTTTTAATGACCTAGAGAAATAAGAAACAGCATCAGGTCACTATTAAGCTGCTCCTATACCTTAAGAACCAACGACTCCCTTTCACCCACCCACCCCCGATTTTTCCTTTCTTCAGATACCACTCTTTTCCTTTTCCCTTTTCTCCCTGAGTAGCTTACATCATGTCCAAGTTCTGCCAGGCCAGCGATAGAGCCATAGCGGGTAGTCCAGGGAGTCTTCTCATCTACCCAGCTCTGCAAAGGGAAGAATATTAAAATAACAGCAAGGAAGGTAAGTAATGGAAGAAGAAAATAGGATCCTAGTTAAGGCTGTTAAATAAAACTTGTCCTAACCCCAAATCTGGTCCCTACCAGCCCTCACCCCTGATTCTAAGGAAAATCTTAAGTGCTAAAGAGATGTTCTGGTTGTAGAGGTGAAATGAAATGCTCTCCCACACATACACAAACCTTGGTGAAGGTCTTTGTGATCCGGGACTGGATATTGTTGGTAGTTGTACTGAAATGTTTGCAGATCTGAGCTACTAGGCGTGCTGCAAAATCCCTGAGTGCCCAGTGATTATCTACATCTGGTCGAAGACACAGCTGTCGGCTCACAATACAAGTCATCACAGCAGGAATCAACTCATGTACCTGGGTGGAAGAACCAACCTCTGTGTATTGGAATCACTGAGCTCTCAGTGGCAAGGGCAAGAATTATTGAGAAGCAAGAGGGGGGGATAAAAAGCAATGCTGAGATTAAGAAGCTACTCACATATTTCTCCAGGTATAGCGTTGGATTATCCATCAGAGCCTTCACCATTCGCATCAGATAGATAAGTAGGGCCAAATTATTCTGAACAACATTCACACGTACCTAGGGGAGGAGACAGGAGAGGAAAAATAGCAGAAGTTTATAAGATATTAAAAGAGACTTGAGACCTCTTTCTCCTAACCTCTACTTGTTACCCTCAACCCCCTTCTCATGACACCCCTCTTACCCCCTCAGAGATGAAAGTGCTAAACCTTGGCAGCATCTGATAAAGTCCAGGGTCTGTAGCAATGCTCTGGAGAGCTTCCTATATGGGAAAAAATAATAGCTTAGGGAAGAAAGAAATGGAAGAATTGGAAGACAGAGCAGGTGAGACAGGGTAAGATGGAGAAACTGGAAAATAATTCTGGAAAAGGGTAAAAGACCTCTGGGACTTTATGGAAATATAGCTCTTAAGGGATGTCTTACCGCTCTCTTGGCCTCACATGACCCTACACAGGCCTCAGTTATCTCCTTGTAGTACAGCTGCTGCTCCACAGACAACTCGTGGATACTCCGGGGTTTCAGTCTCAGTGGGGCACCCTCCAGCAGGGGTGGAGCTTTCTTTTCTTTCCCTGGTGGGAAGTGGGAAGGTTGAGTAGGATGAGTCTTATTCCTACGTGAAGCCCAGTTTGCACCAAAGAAGTCTTAATTCCTGCCCCATCTTTCTTCTTCCCTCAAGCTACTGAAGGGTCTATGAACCTTGATCCTTTTCTCCACCACTGCCCAGTTTCCATACTCCCAGAACCTTTTACCAACCCTACCCTCCCAATCAACAAAAAGGAAATGTGAGTTCCAGACCCTCTTCCTGCCTTACTGACCTTTACCATCTGCTGATACAGCTCCTTGACCTTTGCCTTTCAGTGGTCCATCCTCTTCCTGTCCTGGCTTTGCAGACTTCAAGGGCTCTGTTGCTTCAGCCTTTTGCTGCTCTTTTGGGGCTAGGAACACAATAGGAATGAGCAACAAAAAGAAGTGAAATTAAGTCAGAATACCAGAAATAGAGAAAAATGGGGAAAAAAAGAAGATAGTGTAACTTGACACAGGCTCTAGGGATGAAAGAATTAATGAAGGGCAGGGAATGAATGGAAGAAGGCTTACCTGGGGGTGGGTTCTCTGGGATAGCTGGCTGAAAACCCTCAATACTCAGCCAATGAGCTGGGAGGGAAGTGAAAGTAAAATAGTCAATCATTTAATTAGCAATCACTTAAGTAAGATTTAAGGACATGCAGTAATTTTTTTTAAGTGCAGGCACTTGTTCTATTAATACAGCCCCACAGTACTTAGTAATATGGTCTTTGCTGGGGCTGAAATTAATTTAAATACCTTGTATCCAACCTCGTGAGAAGCCTTTCCCTTTCCAACTTTGGCTAAATTGGTCTTTGGAAGGCATTCATGCCTATCCAGCTTGTCAGGACTTGGCTGAGCTCAATCTCCATACAAGGGGCCTTTGAGAACCCAGGGTCACTACCACAGCACAAGAAAATATTGGGAGTATGACTTGATAGTAGTGTCTATTGCCACAACCTCCAATTCTCCCCAGAGTCTCCAAATCTTCAGCTTGATCAGGTTTTCCCACCCCTCCCAAATTCCTTCTCTTTTATAAGTCTTCTAATAATGCTTCTAAACATCTTCTGTCCCTTTCATACCTTTGAGGCAGACATCAAGGGGGACACGGGGTAGGGGAGTGTTGATGATGTCACTCAGATCAACCTCTTTCTCTTCATAGAAATAAAGTTCCCGGCCCCCACCAGAGGCAAACCGGAATGGGATGAATTCCTGGGCATGAAACCCATACAGAGGCTGAGGTAGAGTAGATAAAAAAAAAAAAGTCTTAGGATGAGACAGGTAAAGAGAGAGTAAAACTAAAGTAGTGGAGCTTTTTTGCCCCAAGTCACTTCTTTTCCCATGCAACCTGGTTTCTCTACCACCACTTCCACCTCCCCAGGCCCAACTCCCTGACCTGTGTACCTCAACATTCTTCAACTTCAGGGCATAGTCTATATCACTTGTTGTGAGCTTCTGCCGCTTCCCCATATGCATGAATTTCAGTGCATCCTACAGGGAAGAGGTTAAAAAACCAGGATCACAAAAGAGAAGACAGCCAATTCAATGCAATATTTGGGAGTAGAGAATTTAAGCTGAAGAATTTAATTATAAACATTTGAGAGCTCAGTGTGTTAGGAAGGAAAAAACAAACAAAAACCACACTGACTTCTCAGAAACCAAGGTTCACCTGTGCAATCTCCTTAATACGATAGCTAACTTCATCTGTTAATAGCTGGCAGGTCTCTTCAGGCATCTGAGCAATGCCCATGGATTCTGCCACAACTTTCATTGATTCTGCAGGCAATACAGTGTTGCTTAACTTTAGCTTCTTTTCTTCTGCCATAGTGAATATGGCACCACTCCCAATCCCCTCTCTAGAGGCAGTGCTCTACAAAAGAGATAAATTTAAATTGATATTGGAGGGAGGGGGAGAGACAAAGAGATAACCTTAGAATGGGCAGAAGAGACCCAAAGAATTACAAGAGGAGAGAGGTTGGTGGTAAGATAAAATATTCTCCAAAAGCTCTATCTAGGGCTAAAGTTAGGGAAAGATAAAGTTAACTCCAATCTTCAATGCTTATTACATATTTACTATGTGCAAGGCCATGCTAAATGCCAGATACAAAGATAAGGACTCCTTCCTACCTTCAAGGAACTCAGTAACTGCAGTGGATCAAGAAGAGGTTAAGACAGGTGGGGAACCTGTGGCTTTGAGGCCACATGTGGACCTCTAGGTCCTTGGGTATGACCTTCTGACTGAATCCAAGTTTTACAGAACAAATTCTTTTATTAAGGGTATTTGTTCTTCGAAGTTTGAATTCAGTTAAAAGGCCTCACTTGAGGACCTAGAAGGCCACATGTGACCTTGAGGTTGCAGGTTCCCCACCCCTGGGTTAAGACAAATACATAAATTTACTAGCTAATTCATTTAGCTTCTCATCAGGATGGAGAAAGACTGAACTTTTAAAGTGTTCCTTCGTTATGGCAATGGGACTTGTTCTTATAGAAAAATAATCTGAGAGAATCTGTGGTACCAGCCTAGGTCAGATGTGGCCTTCTACACACCAATAAATATGTACTGATTGACTCCACAATCCATAACTGAAATTTCTCTCACCATAACTCCCTATTCTCACCTCAACCTCTAGTTATTTCATCCTTGCCTGCTCATCCTCATTTTCCTCCCTTTTAAAACTCAAGTGAGGAGGACCTGAGTTCAAATCCAGCCTGAGACATTTAACACAAAACTAGCCGTGTGACCTTGGGCAAGTCACTTAACCCCAATTGCCCTGCCTTCCCCTCTGCAAAAAGCGAAGAAAAAAAACCACAAAAAACCCCCACAAACCCCAAAAAATTAGAGTTAATGTCCTTCATCGACCTTTGAATCACCTGCCCCCCACTGTTCTAGTGTTGCTCCACTATTTCCAATGTAATCTTTCAAGGAACTTACATTACAATGAATCTGTCCTAGCTCCTAATCATGTTTGTACTTGGTCCTCCATATACTTATGTTGAGTAATTTTAACTGGGCCATTAACTGTACCACATCAATCTTTTCAGTCATCCCAGAGTGACTTTCTACTGAACTGCTCAGTGTCTGTTTCAAACCTTTTCCCAACACATCTACCAAAACACTCTTCCCTCTAATTAGAGGACCTCAAATCATCCTTCACTTAAAAAAACAAGGCTCTCCATCCTGAGCTTCTTCCTCCACACCTAATAACCTTGATATCATCCCAAACACTCCTTTTCATATTTTATATTTCTATATATAATTTCACCTAGCACAGTGCCTGGCATAGTTTGTTGCTGTTGTTTAGTCAATTTGCCCATGTCCAATTCTTCATGACCCCATTTGGGGTTTTCTTTTATTTTGGAGGTTGGGGGGTGGGGAAGCAATCAGGGTGAAATGACTTGCCCAGGGTCACCCAGTTACTGAGTGTCTGAGATTGGATTTGAACTCAGGTCCTCCTGACTCCAGGGCTGGCGCTCTATCCTCTGTGCTAACCTAGCTGCCCTTAACTGGCACAGAGTAGGTGCTTAATAAATGCTTACAGAACTGAACTGAATTAACAGAGGTTTTGTTTTCCCAGAGAGAGAAACTGATTTTCCCTAGCACATCTCCCCTGTTTTCTGAACTCCCACTCCCAAGCTGGGTCCCCCAGGAGTTAGCAATTTTTAAGAGTCCCCAACTCCTAAAAATTTCAAAATTTCCAATGGTTCCCCACAACACACAGAGCATTCCAAATGCACATCTGAAATGACCCTCCTTCACTTGGACAGGCAAGTGAATTCTTTAAAAAAGAAATTGAACCATCCTAAAAGAACCCCAGGTTTCTAAGAAGGTATTAAGTATTTAAGGTGGTTTACTCAGGGTTCCTAGGCTGTCATGCAAATCTTATTCCTATGTACCTATAGTACAATAAAGGATCTATGGACAAGTTGTCTAGATTCATGCCTTAATAAGACAAACGTCCAGATCTGCTCTGTTCAAAAGTTTAATTTTAAAAATTAACATGAAGGTACTTCTGCAATGTGCTCTACACCAGAGGTATCAAACATACCATTAAATATTTGCCCTACAGGGATCCTTTTATACAGTTTAGTAGACTCTGTTTCTATCTGAGTTTGATACCACTGCTCTAGGCAAATCAATATTCTACGCAACCTCCATGCTATATGTTTCTGTTTTCACCTTCTTAATGGACAGTGTAGGACAACAGACATTAGCATTAAACTTCTGTGTGGCTAAATTCTCATCTACAAATTGGATCAGTTTCTTTGAAAGGAAACAACAGAAAAATGACTGTCCAATTAGAATCTAAAAAAAAAAAAAAGAACATGCTAATTTTTCTCCTACAATATTAGGGCATCCAAGAAAGATAGTCCCAGAGTGCACAAAGCCTTACTAAATAGTCCCTCCTTCAGGAACTACCCTATCCCCAACTTGCATTTCAAGGTTGGGTTCTTTGGAGGGATAACTTGCTATCCTAGGTCCAAAGGGTACTCTGTAGGCTGACATTCCAAGCTCACAAGCCTAAATCCTAACCCAGAAGCTCTCAACAGTGGGCTTACAATTAGGTGAAAGCAAAGACATTTACTAAGCTGACATAGTAAAAACAAGTAGCTACAAAATACTTCCGTCATACACGGAAGAGAGGGAGGGTGGAAAGGTAAGAAGGAAGGATTTATTAAGCTCCTACTATATTATGATTTACAAAAAGGATCTCATTTGATTCTCCTATCCCTACTTTACAGCAGAGGAAACAAACAAGAAGAGACACAACTAGCGTCTGAGGCTGGATTTGAACCACAACACCTCAGTGTGGGAAAAGTGGGCATAAACTTAGACTACACACAATTCATGTTTCAGCACAGCTGAGCACTTGGGTCCTTTCACCACTCTACTCCTTGCTGGGCCTGGCAGGTGAAATGGAAAAGCAGCAGAAAGCTCCCCAATGGGCAGCTATTGTTTCTACCACCTAATTTAGCCCAACACAGCTAAACAAGGCCACTCTTTTGGAGCCCTTACTCTAGGGCTCTCAGAAAGTTTCCCAGATGTGCTCTTTTGAGGCCTCTGCTCTGAAACCAACTACCTCCCAGACTAGAGAACAGGCAGCAGGATAATTTCAACAAATTAACAGCCTAAGGTTTAGCCTTTTCTTTCAACACTCTTCCTAGAAAAGGGCTGAGTCCCCTTAGCCAGACTTAACACCAACTTTGGGTGACTATCCCATATGTTTCCCAAATGTTTATCTCTGCAGGCCAAACAATAATCCTTTTTGCCCAATGAGCAACAAACACCTCTACAATTCAGGGTTCCCTAGTTTTTAAAGTATTTTAAATATCTTGGAGATCTATGCAAATGAGGGGAAAAGGTACAAAAGCAAGCTATGCCCCGGCTAGTAGTTTCACATCCTTTAGGGAGGGCAAATGAGCACACTCACTTCCATGCTTTTTCCACAGTACAAAATGGTCCACTCCAAATGTATTTCCTTTTTTGGAATGCTATGTGATCATAACCAAATCTAATTTCAAATTAGACATGAGAAAACTCACCTCCCTCACCTTCTTACAATGGTGAGAAACAAAAGCTCATTTAGAAATCCTATCTGAATGAGACACATTCTTACATCTGATCTCTAGTTATTATAGAGACTTCACCTGGGAATTTATCGTATATGGAACTCTCAAATAAAACTCCCTCTACCAATGCAGATATCGTCTCTGACATCTATAGTCTTATAAATTTACCTAGGGCACTGGGAGGTTAAACGACTCGTCCAGGGTCACAGCCAGCATTCATCAGAGGCAAGATTTGAATACAGGTCTTCCTGCTTTCCGCCAGCTCTCCATCCACAGCGCCAGGATACAATTTTGCCAAAATCTTACTTTCTCCCAAAGCGACTCCAGTGAGTTACCACACTCCTCGTACAGGCCACAAGGCATTCCCACTCCAATTCCCCAATTCTCCAAAAGGACCGCTCTCCCTCTCAACTCCTCCTACAGAAAATTAGAAAATACCCCTGCCCCTTCCCGCGAGTGCGCAGAAAGTCCCGGTCGCTACCAGAATCCCCTGCAGGGAGCCTCCAAGAAGCTCTGAGGACGCTTTCCTCCCCTTATACCCACTGGCCGCTCTCCTATGGAGGCCCTGAGGACATGCCTCCCGATGCCGGGCTCCCGCGGGCTCTTCACCAGCTCCCAACAGCAGCAGCTGTGGCGCGACACACCATCTCAAACCTCAGCCTCCGCGGCTCTTCCCGGCAGAACCTTAGACTTCCTCACAGGTCCTGGCAGAACCAAGTGAAAGGCCCTTCAGCCAACCGCCTCAACCCGGAAAAATCCTCCTCTGCCAACAGCTTCCACAAAAGGGTCTCTTCCACATTCCCTTGGACAAAAGGAATATCCACCGCTCCCTGCCTCAGCCGCTTCCCCACTTCTTTTCGTCCTGTTTCGCCACATCTAGGACCTGGGAGTAGTAAACAGCGCCTGCGCATGCCCGTGCGCCTGCGGAGTAGGTGAGCCTAAGTGGGGAGTCCAAGCGCGTTCGTTCTGAGTCTGCGCGGTCCCTCACCCTCAGCTTCGTATTGCGCGTACTCGCGCCTTGCCAGGCTGGATTTAAAGGGCCAGTTTACTTGCAACTTGGCTTTTAAAAAATCTCTCTTTTGTTGTCGCTGTCTGAGGTCGGGGCTCGGTAACTGGATATGGGACTGTGGTGGCGGCGGCGGCAGCTGCTGTTGTTTTGCTTCCTCTTGCTTGTATTGAAGAGCTGTTGTGGGAAGCAAAAGGAAAAAGAAGAGGAGGAGGAGGAGGAGCACCTACCCAGCAAATGTGAAGGTAGCCTGGGCACCCTCCCTCGCGCGGGACTGGGACGAGCCAAGGATGCGCCCTGTGCTCCTGGGGTCGTCTCGGGTAGAGTCTGAGATAGAGGAAGTTTGTAAAGGGAAAA
>NW_027187271.1:1819119-1824111 GCF_028583685.1 Petaurus breviceps papuanus | reverse complement strand
GGGATGGAGACTGATGTTCGCTGTGTGGCTACAGGCAAATCTACCTCTCTGAGCTTGTCTAGCCATCTGTAACATGGGCATGGTACTTATCCCGCCTAGGGACCTGGTTGTTGTAGGGGAAGCATTTGGTAAACTTTAAAGAACTATGTTGCTGTATTTCACCTTCTCGTTGAAGAGGTTACCCACTAAGAAGGTTAGGGTTGCCCTGGAGACCCCAAAATACCAACACTCCGGGTCTTGCCGCATGAATTCTACTCAAGTCTTCTCAGCCAAAGAAAAGTAAAATTTATTAAAAGTTCGCTTGTACTAGACACAGAGTAAGTCTGTGCTAGGTCATTCTATGGTGCTCTCACTATTCTATGGCATTCTATGGAGTTCTCACACCAAATGTTGTGAGATGGGGTCTTACATACAGAAGGTTGTGGGAGGAATCTAGGGGTGGTCTAGAGGAGGAGTTTGGGAAGGGTCTTCCGGAGGAGTTAATGAGGTCCTTGAGTGATTAAGGGTGAGAAGTAGCTGGAGGCTACAGACTATGGTGGGCTAGGCCAGTTCAAGGGTGTATTGATATTTTGATAGGCTCAAGGGTGGGAAGTAGATGAACAGCTGTCAGTAACTAGGCTAGAGGTCTGGGCCCAGCCACAATGTAAGGCTTTTTTGCCTCATGCAAATGTCTCATCAAATGAGACAATTTAATCTAGAGTCCAAGGGAGGTTCCCAGAGCCTGTACCCCGAGGACTCAAGGAGAGCTCCAGGGGGCTCCCTGAGCCCATACCTCATCACTGTCACTGCAGCCTCTCCTGGACTCTGGGACTTAGGGGTGAATTCAGTCTCTGCCACTTGCTGACCAAGCCTCCTTTGTACCTTTCTTTCCTTAGCTGTAAAATGGGGATGATAATTGTCATATTACCTTGCTCTCTGGACTAGGAGAAGTGGACATAAAGGACTTAGTCAACTAAAAACCCTCAATAAATACTGACTATTGTTTGTTGTTGTTCAGTTGTGTCCGACTCTTCATGACCCCATTTGGGGTTTTCTTGACAAAGATAATGGAATGGTTTGCCATTTCCTTCTCCAACTCTTTATTACAGATGAGAAAACTGAAGGCAAGCAGGGTTAAATGACTTGCCCAGGGTAACGAAAGTTATTAAATGTCAAAGGCTGGATTTAGACTCAGGTCTTCCTAACTATCCACTTAACCACCTAGTTGCCCATTGGTTATTGTTTCTGTAGTTTAAGTGGTCCTTTGGTCCTTGAACAGGGAAATTCACCACTCTTGTGAGCCTCCCACCCTCCACTAAAACCCAATTCTAGGGCCTTATTGTGGCATCGATGGGTTTTTGAAGGCTACAGAGATGGAGTTTAAAACATAGGAAGCCCTACCAAACCAGAAAGGCTTGCACTTGTTGTATTTGTCTTTCCACCTTGAAGAGGAGAGATGAAGACATGACTTTGATTTGAGTGAGGGGGGGCTGTGCAAGGTCACCAGCCTCACTTTGTCCTCCAGAGCCATCTGGTCCTTTTAGGTTAAGGTCTTTTCAGGTTCTCACTTTGTTCGAGGTAATGCCCATTTGGTGAATTGGTCTCTTTAAGAAGTGAGTCTAGGGATGGCTCCCTTAATAAAAAAACAAAAAACACCACCAAACTGGGATGGGAAGACCCTCCAGGTAAATAGTTACTATTTACTTTAACTCCCTGTTGGGTGGGCTGGGACCTATTCGCCCAAGGCTGCCAGTACTGGTCCAGCTAAGAACTCTTAGCCTTTCATCAAAGGACCAGCCTAACTAAACTGGGAGAAGTTTATTACCTGGTTGGCCCAGTGATGATTTTTTACAACCCAGCAACTCTTAAAGATCAACTACTAAGCTATAGAGGGCTTGTGTTCTGCCTTGAAAAGGGGAGTATTTCCCACCTGGACAAAATGACAATTTCTTTAAGTGTAAAAAAACTCTAATGCCTCTGACCCCATGCCTTAGAAGTGACAGAAACTGTAATTCAGGCCTACCAAGTTGGAGATGGGGTTTGAAGAAGCATATTAGAGCTGGAAAGGACCTTAGAAATCTTTTAGTCCTCATGGCAGCAGTTGTGAACACCCTGCCCTGTCTCCACCCTAGCTTGGAAGCTTCCAAATTAGAAGCCATTTGGCTCCTTGGAGAGAGGAGGTGATTCAGCCACTCCTTGATGCCCATAAACTAGCAAGGAGGAACTAGGGTGGTTGTTACATTGCCTAACTGGGGGATGTTTGGGAAGGATATCCCCAAAGAGTTTTGGACTTTACAGACGTTGTGAACACTATGAACTTCATCCTCCACTGATTCGCCTGTGACGGCACAACTAGTGTCCTTTTCCCTGGTGAACTCAGTGTTGCTGATGGAATTCATTGTTTCAGATCTGATTTCATAAGTGTGGCCCTTCACTTGATACAGAAGGCAGCCCCCAACACACCCCTTTAATCAGTGGTCTTCATAAGAAGTTATGAGGGGAAAAAAATACGTCTCCTAATAGTCAACATTATGGCCTCTTCCCACTTAGGCTGGTCTTGGATAACAAATTTGTACCATCTGTTACCAAGGCTGTACTTTACCAACATGGTCTTCAAGAGTCCAGAACCACCATGAAGCTTCAGAGTAGGATAATAAAGGTATTATTGACATTAATAATAATAAGTAGCATTTATATAGTTACTGTTTACAAGGTGCTTTATAAATATCTCATTTTATCCTTACAACAGATTTGGGAGGTGATATTTTACAAATTGGGAAACTGAGACAGAGGCTAAGTGACTTGGATGAGGTCACACAGCCAGTAAGTATCTGACACTGAATTCGAACTTGGATCTGTTGACTCCATGTCTAGTGTTCAACCCGCTGTACTAGCCAGCCACACATATAACATAAGTAGAGTGAAAACAGTACAATAAAACAAACATTTCTTTTGCCTATATCATAGGATCAAGTGAGATAATATTTGTAAAGCATTTAGTACAGTGTCTGACACCTAGTAGGCAGTATATAAATGTTTATTCCCGTCTCTTCCCCTTATAATATGCATTCCCGGCATAGGAAACAACACAGTCAGTAAAGGCATGAAAGCACATGCCATTGACCTTCATTTTTGTATAGATTATTATACTCCACACTCCCCCTCTCCCATACCTGGAATATATTCCCTCCTCACCTTTGCCTCTTGAAGAATTCTGGCTCAGAGTCATTCTCTTTACCTTCTACCCTCACCCCCCACTTGTTAGTGCTCTCCCCCACGAAGGTATTTATTTTACTCTCTCTATTCTTCTTCATACCTTTGTAAGCTCCTTGAGGACAGAAATTATTTGGCTTTTTGTCTTTGTATTTTTAGCACCTAACATAGTGCTTGGTAGGCTCTTAATAATGCTAAATAGTGATGGTCAGAGTCCTGTAGTTGTACCCAGGATGGACTGAAGAGGGATGAGAGAAGAGGCAGTAAGACCAATAAAGAGGGTATTGAAATAGTCCAAATGAGTGAGAATGAGAATTTGTGGCATCAGTAAGAATCAAATAGATGGAATGGATTTGAGAGATAGCAAAGAGGTAGGAGTTAAAGGACCTGGCAACTGGTTGGGATGGGATAAGAGGAAAGGAAAGAACTTTGAGGTCATGGTGAATGGTGGTGCCATGGATGGAGATAATTATGTCAGAAGGAAGAGCAGATTTGAGGAGAAGTATAATCAATTTTTGCTAAAGCATATCTTATATGGAGTTGTAGGGAAGGGGGTCATTTGGAGGCGAGCTAAGAAAAGCATAAGAGGAAAGGTCTCTGGTGTCAGTATATGGTAATATGTCTAGGACAGGGTGAATGCCTTTTTCACAATGAAGAGAAGGGATGCTCAGTCATTGTCTAATAACTGACTCCCCTGCTCTTCCCTACCCTTCCCACCTTCTAGTTTATACAAGCCACCCTTAGGAACTGATACATTTTTTGAACTGGAACGGACCTTAGTGAACCTCTTTCCAACTTCTCTGTTTCACTAGGAAGCATAGGCCCAGGGAAGTAAAATGATTTTCTCAAGGTCACATAACTAATTAATAATGTTAATAATCATAACTGACATTTTATAAGATATTTAAAATTTTGAAGTAGATACTGCAGATAGTATTAGCCCCAGTTTAAAGATGAGGAAACCGAGAGTGAGAAGTTAATTGGTGTGTGAAATGGGATTTGAACCCACGTTTTCCTTACTACCCCACCAGCGCATTGTCTATCACACCAGGCTGCCCAGAACTTGCCCCCAAGTGCACTCTGCTATGTGTCTTATTCTAACATTCTTCTGGCAATTGTTTTCTCCCCCACAGTCTGTAAAATCCTGAGCGTGGAGCTTCAGGGGGAGCTGAACCGGAGCAGCCGGTCTCGGGAGTTGCTAGAACTAGGGCAGGTGCTAGACACTGGCAAGAGGAAGAGACGAGTCCCCTACAGCACTTCGTGAGTCTCCCTTGACTTTCCTTCTGTCATGGTACCTCTAATGCTTCATACCTTACATAGCCCTATAAATCATTCCCTAACTTTCTTCCTCCCCATAATTTCCAATGAGTCACCTGTTTTTTCTCCATTGTCTCCCATCTCTCTCTCCCACAGGGAGATTCGTCTGGAAGAGGCCCTTGAGAACCTGTGTGAACAGATTCTGGATTATAGCGTCCATGCTGAACATAAGGGTTCCCTCAGATATGCCAAGGTAAAATAAATCTCCCCCTGCTTGCCTTTTAATGGAACAAACCACCATGGGAGTCCCACTGCTCAAAGGCACCATTCTTTGTTCTTCCTCTTCCTAGAATCCTTTGCCAAGGCCTCTACCCCTGGCATGTCCCATACTCTCTCCCATTTTGCCTCAGCCCTTGATCTTCTGTGGGTAGGGAGGGAAGAGGAGAGAAAAATAGAAACAAAGGAGGCTGACTCTGCCAGAGTCCTCTTTCCTCCCTCCCACATCTCCCCTCACCCAGGGTCAGAGTGAGACCATGGCAACCC
>NW_027187271.1:1814684-1819109 GCF_028583685.1 Petaurus breviceps papuanus | reverse complement strand
AGAGGAGATGAGATGAGACAGAGAGCAGGGTATAGACTTGAGGAATGGAATAAGACAATAAGTGCTGATCATGGGGGCAGCCAGAGACTGGGGCATAGACAGGCCTGGACCACTCTCCTAGAAGAGGATGTTGGGAGGAAGAGGGCAGGTGGAGGAACTTGAAGGGAATGGATTTGAATTTCTGAGAATTCTTCATCCAGAAGCAGAAAATCTGTCTGCCATCTTCCTTCTCCTTTCCTGTTCTTCCCTCCTTGTCAGTGTGAGCTGATGTTGGAGAGCTTTGAAGATGTCATAGAAGACTGGTACTTTCACCACCAGGAGTTGCCCCTGCAGCAGTTCCTCTGTGAAGGGCATGTGCTTGGGAAGGAGGAGATGGGTAAGTAACCTAGGACAGGCTGAATGTTGGGGGCCGAAATACAGGTACCTACTGTATGCTCACTGTCTGTCTTTTCATCAACCCAGATTGTCTTCGGGAAACCTCGACTGAGGAATCAACAGAACGGAATGAGAAGGGCCTGGAAGACAGCCTAGGGCACCACCCCCGTGATGCTGCGGACCTCTGACCAGAGTTGAGCCTAATATTGCCTCCTATTTTTCTAGATCGCTATTGAAGTTCATTTTTATATATGTATATATCATCTGGGTTTGAAGGTGATGTCACCTATACATCTTTACAAATGTACCTTTAGCCAAGCCAAATTTGGAGATTTTGTCCACTCGGTGTGGCTGCTGGCTATGGTAGCCCCTAAGGTTGGAGACAACAGAAATGAGTGGCAGGGCAAGGCCATGGTACTGTGAAGGAAGCTATTGAGCACCGAGATGTTTTCAGACTTGCACCTTTGCCACCATCTACCCTGAGCATGTTCTGGTGGGGACATTTACAAGGCCAGTACCATCCTGGCTGATAAATATGTAAAGAAGCTTATGCAGGTCAATAGCCATTAGTGCCTTTTCTGTGTGCTTTCCTTCTAAATGGGGGGGGGGAGGGGCAGGGAGGAGGAATGGCCCATGGAAGAGGAAAGTGACCAAAATACCTAGCAGGATTTCTTAAACTTTTTCCACTTTCAACCTCTTCAGTTCTTCTTACACTGTGGGTTTATGGGGGTGACCCATATGGGGTCTCAACCCACAGTTTAAGAAGGGCTGACTAGAGGACCCAGGCAAGATTCTTTACATGAACAGGTGTAAATACTATACTAAAACCAGTGAGCTTATGAGAACTTCTTCCTAGATAAAGACTCCTTAACTTGGGGTCTATGGATTTTTTCTTAATATTTTGATAATTGTATTTGAATATAATTGGTTACCTTTGTAATCTTATGTATTTTTTTAATGAATTTTAAAAATGTTATTCTGAGGTAGGATCAATCTGCCAAAGGGGTCATTGACACAAAAATGGTTAACAACCTTTGTCTTGGCAGGTGGAAGGGAAAAGCAGGTTGAAGGCTGTGGAAGAGAGGTAGGACTGTTAAAGATGCCATCTTGTTGTCAGAAAGGATAAAGTAAATGGGGATAGGAGAGGACCTCCCAAAGGGTTGGTTTAGGGTTGACCAGAGTGAGTGGCAGAGTTTTATAAATAGCTGGTAACCAAATGCCTTCTTCTCTCTTCTTCCTTAATCTAGAATTCTCCTGGCCATGAGTTTACATGAATGGATAGACTTTGGAAGGGGGCTTCCCCTTGGGGATTTTCAGGGAACTCTGTTCTATGGTAGTCCTGCTTCTAGGCTACTCAGAGCTCCAGTAAGGGGGACAGGGAGGTACCTTTATCCTGTTCAAGGCCTGGGGTATGATCCTGGAGAATCTGGACACGAGCCAGTAGTAGCCTATTGGTAGGGAGACCTAAGCACCCAGGAGAAGGGGGCCTCAGACCGTATCCTGGTAAGCACTGAGGACTCCTGGGCTCAGGAAGTCCTGTTGGAGGCCCTAATTGTTGTTGTGGGAACCCACAGAGACTCAAACAACATAGGAAACCTGGGCCTCTTCCCTGAGTTAGCCATCCTAGTTTCTGTAGCTGCTTTCTCTACAGAGACAGTGGAGTGACTTAGTAGATAGAGGACTGGGCCTGGAGTCAGAAAGATTGGAATTCAGATCTAGGTCAGACATTTACTATCTATGTGACCCTGGGCAAATCACTTAAATTCTGTCTACCTCAATATTCCTCAGTAAAATGGGGATTATAATAGCATTTATCTCCCAGGATTATTGTATAGATCAAATGAAATGATATTTGTAAAGCACCTTAGCACAGGGCCTAGAACATAGTAGACAATAAATCCTTCCTCTTTCCCTCCTGCCTTACCTACTATCATTGACTGAATGATATTTGGGCCCAGGACTAAAGGTATGGGTGACTCCTTACCATGAAGGTGGCAGGGATGTGATCATGGTGGTGGCCGGAACAGCCTTTTGCACTGTGGTGAGGGTTAGTGATATATCTGTAAGGAGTGGGATGGGGAGCAGTAGTAAAAACTCAGCAATAATCTTGTGGCCTAGAGGCAAAGCTGTGAGAGGATATATGCTGCTGATAGGGTGGTACCTGGACATGAAGGATGAATTTTGAAAGTTTAAGGGAGGCTAGGAGGCCAAAAATGGATGCCATAAGGAGCAGTGGACCATGGATAGGGATCAGAATCCAAGAGACAAGCATAAGAAAGGCCTCCCAGCCCCAGGGACTACCATCCATGCAATGGGTAGGGGCCCTGGGCACCCAGAGCCCTGAAGGAAGTGGGAGAATTTCTGCCGCCCCTTTTGTCACCTGACCAGAACCTTAGAACTGAGGAGAAGCTGTTATATTAACAGTGTTTCCCCTTTTTCTCTAGTTCCCTTTGGCTAGTCTGAGGAATTTATGTAGTGGTGAGAACAAAGGTTCTTAAAAGTGTGTTTCACCTCCCCAAGACCCATTTTACTCTCCTCATATAAAATGGGGACAATAATTCCCGCTTTCCTCACAGAGAGAATTAAGTGAGAGAAACAATCTATAAGTACCAGAAAACTACAGTGTCCTACACAAATGTTAGATACTGTGTTCTAAGATATGCTCTTATTCCTAGTAGAAAATACCAGGTCTTATGTAATCCAGACTGTAGCTCCTTGGTACTTGAGCTACTTTCTGGATGCTTATGTACCTTTTTTAAAATATTGGAGCTCCCAGGGCAGCCAGGTGGCGCATTGAGTAAGATCTCCGGCCCCAGTGTTGGGAGATCTGGGTTTGGTTCCAGGCTCAGATACTTAACACCCACACAAAATAGCTGGCCTTGTAACCTTGAGCAAGTTACTTAACCCCAATTGCTTAGGGGTGGCCAGGTGGCTCAGCGAGTAAGAACGCCGGCCCCAGTGTCGGGAGACCTGGGATGGTTCTGGCCTCCGATACGCGGCACCCACACAAAAATAATAATAACTCGCTGTGTAATCTTGAGCAAGTTACTTAACCCCCGATTGTTTGAAAAAAAAAATATCGGAGCTCTGGATTCAGGCTGACATTCCTCAGACTTTTCCTCTTGAAGTTTCTTTCAGAAAGACTTCAGTGGATCCTTTTTATCTTCACTTTGCCATCCAATTCTGAGAGAACTGGACAGTTTTCATTCATTAAGTGCCTGTTATTTGCCGAGCACCAAATAGTATCAGAGCAGATATCCTTGCTTTACTTTTATTTTTAGTGTGACACTGTTTCTGCATTTTATATAATACCATCTCTTCATTTCAAATAGATATATTTTAAAAATACTTTTTAGGAAAATCCTACTATTCTGATACATTTTAGAATTTTCAACTTGAGTAGGCATAATACTTGTCAAGTCTTTTCTGAACATACTTGTTAATTATTATTAATGATTAATTATTGATTGATTTAATTATTAACATACTTTGCTATTCTCATTGCTTTCCACATCTTAAGCCATCCTTTCATTCTTTGTATAAATTCTTATGCTTATAATGTAAAACATTCTGATATGTTGTTGTATGTTCTGTAGATTCTATTTAACACTTTTGCATTAATACTCAGTTTTAATGTTGTCTTCATACTTTCTATATCCAAGCAGTAAAGACCTTACTTGCTTCATGAAAAGAGTTAGAGCACTATTCTTTCCCTAGTCTTGAAAGCAACATATGTGTGTGTATGTAGCAAGATGTGTGTGTGCATATACATAGATAAATGTTCAGTTGTGGGTGACTCTTCGTGACCCCATGGATCATATTGTCCATGAGGTTTTCTTGGCAAAGATCCTGGAGTGTTTTGTGATTTCCTTCTTCAGTGGATTAAGGCAAACCGAGGTTAAGTGACTTGGCCAAGGTCACTTAGTAAGTGTCTGGGGCCAGATTTGAACTTGGATCTTCCTGACTTGAGGCCCAGAGCTCTATCCAGCGTCCCCTACACACACACACACACACACACACACACACACACACACACACACACACACACAC
>NW_027187271.1:1801798-1814674 GCF_028583685.1 Petaurus breviceps papuanus | reverse complement strand
CACACACACACACACACACACACACACACACACACACACACACACACCACACCCCTAGTATGTTTTTATATGTTAAGTACAATTAGTTATTTGTATATGATCTATATGTACTTAAAATTTTTGAGAAAATTCACTTGTGATTTGAGTTTTTAACATGGTTTAATTTTTGTTTTGTAAATGTGGTAATTTTGTATTTTTGGTATTTATTGGTTCTCAACAAAGTTCTAATCCTGTGCCTCCTCATGGTCTAGAGGAGTCTCAAAGGCCACATCAGTGTCCGATTGAGGAGGTTCAGGATTCATGTAAACAGAATGCTTGGCACTCCAAGAAAGACCCAAGGCAATTTCTTTAGAATATTTATTCAGAATATGTGTGTATATGTGTATATATAAGCAAGTGAGAAAGAAACCAGAGATAACAGGATAAGAGTCTTAAAGATAGCAGAATAAGAGCAATTATGATTAATAATGGATATATGTATTTACAAGCATCGCTGTTTCGGGGAAGCACCAATACCTGACCACACAAGCTGGGGAATCCCAGTACAGCCATCAGGGTCCCGCATGTGAGGGTCCCTCCATGGGTGAGATTCCAATTTGGGGTCTGAATCTTAGTTTAGGTAGAGCTAAGAACAAAGAAGGCGCACTGCCAGGTGTTTTTAACAAGTATCATATCTTGTGTGAGGCCTGGGATGGAGGCCAATCCCTCCAAGGTCCCCCCACAAATGATGTTTCCTTGGAATGGCTAGTTCCAGGAGTTGGGCAGTTATATCTCTTCTCAAGGACCTGGCCAGGGTCCCAGGAGAGGAGCAGCCCTTACATTCTCAGGATCCCTGTTCCCAAACAGCTTAGGGTAATAGAAAGGTCATATTGAGTTGGGGCCTTGGTTTGTATAATCTTATTCCTCACAGAGGGGCTTACCTTGCCCCTACAGTCAGCAAAATTAGGCCACGTTAGCGCTAGCATGTTTTACTACACTGGAAAGGCCTTGAGTATGGTAATGGTGATAGGCTGAGTTTGCAGTCTGAGAACCTGCCTAGTTAAGTATAGAAAGACTCATTACTAGCAGATTAACCTCTCACTAAGTATTGAATTATTTTGCCATTGAAGCCCATGAAACAAAGAAAAATACAAAATGACCCCCAGTCCTGTGGCTTCCTTCTGAGTCCATCATGATGGTGGTGGAAAATGGAGCCAAGGGCACTCAAAATCAGTTTTTAGTCTATAGACAACTTCATTGTAGGTACTCTAAATGTTCTTTGTCTATTGAAGTGACATACTATTGGAAAAAATCATATCAGTGTTGATATTCTTGTGATAAATGAAACTAAGGATTGTGTAACTGGCAAGATGGCAGAGTAGTCATTTTCTGCAAAGCTGTCACACTCCAAAATCTCAAATAAATTATGCACTGAATATAGAAGCAGTAGCTAAATTCACAAAGGGCAAAGACCTAATGGAATAACATCAGACAGCCTAAGTAGGCTGAGGCCCCACTGAAGGTCCCCATCCCCAAAACACCACATGCTGAACACAATTAGCACAATCTCATAGTTTTTGTTTTTTTATTGTGTTGGCTATGTGAATTGCTGCCTGGTCCTCCCACAGAAGTGGTTCAAACCTTGCCTCACAAAAGGCAAAAGATATTTATTTTGTTCAGCCACTCAAAAAAAGGGACTGGAATAAGGGTAATAGAAGGCCCAGACAGTACAAAGTCTTAGGCCAGAGGGGAAAGAGCTTCTGTCCAAGAGAAAAAAAGAAAACCAGCCTTTTTCCAGAGCTTTTTCTGGTCAAGGACTGAGACCAAGAGTTTAAGACCACTAACTGAAGGACCAACCTTCAGGATCTATGCAGCACTGGAAGGAAGAAGGAGCAAAGAGGGTGGAGGAAAAATCAGAGAATAACTTGGAAATACAAGAAAAATCCTGAAAGGATGTAAGTTCAAAGGAAAAGTCCTAAGTAAAAACCTAGCTCACAAGAAGATAAAATAATGGAGTTGTCCATAAAGACAGAAGGAAAAATGAGAAAAAAAAAACCTCAAAAAATGTTGTGCTCAAGGATACCATGAAAGGAACCAAAATCCCACACTCTCTCTGCCACCCCCAGAAAAGGAATTACAGAGATTCCCATAGAACAATAGCGGGAAACTAAAATGACAAAACAGAAGACATAAAGAATTAACAAGTCAGGGTCGGCCAGGTAGCACAGTGAATAAGAGCACTGGCCCCAGAGTCGGGATGACCTGGGATTGAATCCAGACTCAGACACTTAGCACCCACCCAGAAACACCTGGCCGTGTAACCTTGAGCAAGTTACTTAACCCCAATTGCTTAGGGGTGGCCAGGTGGCTCAGCGAGTAAGAGCACTGGCTCCAGTGTCAGGATGACCTGGGGATTGAATCCAGGCTCAGATACTTAGCACCACACCCAGAAATAACTGGCCATGTAACCTTGAGCAAGTTACTTAACCCCAATTGCTTAAAAAAAAAATTTAACAAGTCAGAAAAATCTCAGTGTGGAATTGAAAAACAAACCAATAGCAGAGTGATGAACTTAATAGACACTGAACATTCTCTCCAAAGGAGAAAAGGGTCTGAAAGAGAATGTGATGGGTTTACAATTTGAAAGTATAGAAATGAAAGATACTTGGCAGAGTAATATTTATATAGTGCTTGCTATGTGTCTGGCACTGTGCTAAATGCTTTACAATTATCTCATTTGATCCTAACAATCCCAGAAGATAAGTGCTACAATTATCCCCATTTAATAGCGGAGGAAGCTGAGGCAAACAGCTAGTGAGTCACTGACTTCGAAGCATTCTGTCTACTGTACAACCTAGCTGCAAGAAAATCAGAAGTAAAAAATATTTAGAAAGAAATAAGCATTGATATAGTGACTATTGTGTGCTAGGCAATATGTTCAACTCTTCTTACAATTATCTCATTTGATCTTCATGATCACACTTCTATGTGCTAATATCACACCCATTTCACAGTTGAGAAAACTGAGACAAACCCATTAAGTTACTTGCTCAGTAAGTGTCTGAGTTGAACTTCAAACTACCAGGTTTGAACCTGGATTTTCCTGATTCCAGGCCCATTGCTCTCTCCAGCCCACTACCAGCTTCCTCAAAACGGAACACCAAATGGCAGCTAGGTGGCGCAGTGAATAGAGAGCCTGCCCTGGAGTCAGGAGGGAGGACCTGAGTTCAATTCAGAGCTCAGACATTTAACACTTACTAGCTGTGTGACCTTGGGCAAGTCACTTAACTTCAATTGCCCTGCCTTTCCCCCTCCAAAAAGACCAAAACAAAAGCAGAACACCAATTCTGTTCTAATTAAAAAAGAACACATTCTTCACAAGTCAGACCTGGGAGACAAAATGCACCGAGACAACCAGAAGAATGTGTCAAATCAAAAAAAATCTGAATCCCATATTGTAAGGGAAAGTATCCAAAAATTCAGAATAAAGATAAACAGCACAGATTAAATCCAGTGGTTGAAAAAGGAAAGAACAAACACCACACATGAAATTTTTGTTTTAATTATTTATTTTTAATTTTCAATGTTCATTTTCATAAGCTTTTGAGTTTTCAATTTTCTCCCCTTCCTTCCCCTTCTCCCTCCCCAAGATGGCATGCAATCTGATATGGGCTCTACATATACATTCATATTAAACCACCCTTGAAACTTTTTTTTTTTAAGCAATCGGGGTTAAGTAACTTGCTCAAGGTTACATGGCCAGTTATTATTTCTGGGTGTGGTTCTGAGTATCTGAGCCCGGATTTGATCCAGGTCATCCCGACACTGGAGCCGGTGCTCTTACTCGCTGAGCCACCTGGCCGCCCCTGAGCAATTAGGGTTAAGTAACTTGCTCAAGGTTACACAGCCAGGTGTTTCTGGGTGAGTGCTAAGTGTCAGAGCCCGGGATTCGATCCGGTGCTCTTACTTGCTGTGCTACCTGGCCGCCCCTACCCTTGAAACTCTTAAGACAATTTCAATAACAAACTTTGCAAGCTACCTCGGGATATGCTTAATGAAATACAAGGAGATATCTGGGAATCAAAGAGAAAAAGGATAATTAGATTTAATTAGGTAATTGCATTTCAACTTTTCCATTGGCTTTGGTTTGCATTAGGATATGGCAGAAATATGTTAATTGATAATTAAAGGAAACAGCAGAAAACATTGTTCTATTTAGGGATAAGCCAAAGTGTTCTATAAATAAATTAAACTTTATTTCCTCTGCTGCTGAGTCCTCAGTTCAGTTTACCACAATGGTTAGCCACAATGATTAGCTGAGAGTGACTAAAAGAAGAGAAAAATCAGAAGTCTCACTTTCAGTAAGTATGGAAGGCAAGAAAAATTTTCCAAGGATCTTCAGATAATATACTATGTTTTTACATTTCTGCAAGAATCATCTAAAAGATAGTACTCCATGAATGTGAAGCCCCTGTATATGGGCAGATGAATGTTTCTTTTGCTTTCCTTTGGCTTTCAGCTTGTCCTATATATACTCCAGAGAGCAGAAATTAGGTAGGAAGTAACTCTAACTATAACATGATGGGAATGTTATTTTTATACTGAGTGGGATTCTTTAAAACAACAACAGGGGCAGAGTAGAAAAAGGACTTCCTACAAGCTCCGGCTCCCACCTCCTCCAAGTCATGTAAAACATGACTCTGAACAAACTTTGGAGCTACAGAACCCACAAAATGACACAGAGAAGATAATCTCCTGCTGAGGACAGCCTGGCAGGCCAGCAGGAAGCAGCCAGCAGTGCTCTGGTTGCTGACCCCAGCCCCTCAAGAGCCAGAGGTCTTAGCCCCAGGGCGGCCTGACCAGCCACCGGCTGGAGGGACTCCAGATCACCAGCAGCTGTGTCAGTTTCCAGAATTATCAACACATAGATGCTAAGGACAAAATGAGAGGTCAGTGCAGTGTGGACTTTGGGATCCAATAGTTAGGGAGTTCAGTCAGCCTTTATCCCCTGGAAGGAGAAGTGGCTGAGATGCAGCAGCCATGTAGCCACAGCCACGTGGCAGCTTTAGCTCCTGGCCTGCAGATTGTAGGGGGACCAAGCAACCAGTCTGAGGGGTAATCACTCTTGCTTTGACCTGCTTGGATCTGGATTGCAGTCTAGGGTAGAGGTCCTGGGATGTGTGACCAGCTTGCCAGAGCATAGGGGAGGCTTCAGAGAGGGCACCCAACTAATAACTTCAGCAGCTGAGAAAAACCCAGTGACTGGGATGAAGCTCCCCTGTCTGGTGGCAGAGTCCTACTGTGGCAAAAAGTCCAAAAGTCAAGTAATTGAGTGGCAACATGAGCAGGCAAAGGAAGCAAACCAAGCAGAGAAATCCAACTTTGCACTCCTATTTTGGGGACAAAAAGGATCAAAGCATGGAATAGGAGGAAGACAATGAAGTCAGAACTCCTGCACCAAAAGCTTCCAAGAAAAATATGAGCTGGTTATAGGCCATAGAGGAGCTTAAAAAGGATTTTGAAAACCAAATAAGAGAAGTGGAGAAAAAATTGGGAAGAGAAATAAGAATGATGCAAGAAAATTATAAAATGAGAGTCAACCCAACTGAAGAAAATAACACCTTAAAAAATAGACTAACTCAAATGGCAAACAGAGGCTCAAAAAGGCAATGAGAAGAATGCCTTAAAAAGCCGAATTTGCCAGATGGAAAAAGAATCTCAAAAGCTCACTGAAGAGAATCAATCCTTCAGAATTAGACTGGAGCAAATGGAAGCTAGTGACTTTATGAGAAATCAGGATGATGTTAAACAGATCCAAACAAATGAAAAAATAGAAGACAATGTGAAATATCTTATTGGGAAAACCACTGACCTGGAAAATAAATCCAGGAGAGATAATTTAAAAATTATTGGACTACCTGAAAGCCATGATCAAAAAAGAACCTAGAAATCATCCTTTAAGAAATTCTCAAGGAAGATTGCCCTGATGTTTTAGAACCAGAGGACAAAATAAAGGTTGAAAGAATCCACCGATCACCTCCTGAAAAAGATCCCAAAAAGAAAACTCCTGGGAATATTATACCCAGGTTCTGGAATTCCCAGATCAAGGACAAAATATTACAAGCAGCTAGGAAGAAGCAATTTGAATATTGTGGAAACAAAATCAGGATAACACAGGATCTGGCAACTTGTACACTGAGGGATTGAAGGCCTTGGAATATGATATTCTGGAGGGCAAAGGAGCTGGGGTTAAAACCAAGAATCACCTATCCAGCAAAACTGAGTATCATGTTTCAGGGGAAAATATGGCCATTCAATGGAATAGAGGACTTTCAAGCATTCTTTTTTTTTTTTTTTTTTTTTTTTTTTGAGCAATAGGGGTTAAGTAACTTGCTCAAGGTTACACGGCCAGGTGTTTCTGGGTGGGTGCTAAGTGTCAGAGCCCGGGATTCGATCTTCAGGTCTTCTCAACACTGTAGCCAGTGCTCTTACTTGCTGTGCTACCTGGGCTTTCAAGCATTCTTGATGAAAAAACCAGAGTTGAATAGAAAATTTGACATTCAGATACAAGAAGCAAGAGAAGCATGAGAAGGTAAACAGAGAAAAGAAATCATAAGAAACTTATCAAAGTTGAACTATTTACATTCCTACATGGAAAAACGATAATTGTAACTTGTGAAACTTTTCTCAGTAGAGAATAATTGAAGGGAATAGAAATGTATGTAAATATATATGTGTGTATATATATATGTACATATATATACACACATACATTTATATGTCTATATAGGAGGGTATATGGGCATATGAATACATGTGTGAATGTGTGTATATATGTGTACAGGTATACATAGAAAGAGGGCACAGGACCAATTTAATGGGAAGGGATGATACTTAAAAGGTGAAATTAAGAGGTGAGAGAGGAATATAATGAGAGGAGATGGGGAGAGACAGAATGGGGTAAACTATCATATAGAAGAGGCAAGGGAAAATGGTTACAATGGAGGGGAAGAACAGGAATGCAAAAGGGAATGAATCAACCTTACGTTCATTGAATTTGGCTTGGAGAGGGAATGAAATACACACCAAATAAGGTATCTCACCCTACAGGAGAGTAGGGGGAAGGGAATGAGAGGAGGCATGATGGAAGGGAGGGCAGGCTGGGCGGGGCGAGGGAAGTTGGAAGCACCCACTTTTGCAAAGGGACAGGATCAAAGTAGAGAATAGTGAGAAGGGAGTGATAGGTGTTTCAGGGGCTCCAATAACCAGAGTCCCTGAGTGGGCAGTCTGGAATGAATTCATAGGACCCAAGCAATCTTTTAAGTCAGGATTGTAAAAGTTTATTGTTATGCTATACAGCAGGCAAGAGTTCTTAGGGAACCTGCAACCTTAAGAAAGTCATAGGTATGGTTTATAAAGAGTTACAATAGTAAATCAGATGTCAACTATGGTAACTAGGTGAGTAAGGGTGGGATTAGGGAGGAGTTAAGGAGTGGTCAGTGCTTAAAGGAACATGCACTCTTAATATCAACTGTGAATGTGTATTGCCCATAATTCACTGGGAAATAGCCCAAGTTGGGGGCTGCATGGAGGTGTAGTTTTAGGCTTGAAACACCACTAAGTCAGCTAGTGGTCAGGGCTGACTGAGAAGTGCCTAGTCTGCCACCCATCAGTCTTGTGTTTGACAAGATGGATGTTGGGAACCAAGGCTAATGGGGATTCAGTATGTGTATAATTGGCTGAGGAGTTAACTTACAGATAGTGCATTGGAGGATTCGTAGGTGCAGCTGGCCATTATACTAGGGGGAGATAACATTTGCCTAAGCTAAAATATTTATAGATAGTTTAGTGAAGGATTCATAGGTGTAGCTTGTTATTGTACCAAGCAGAGATAAACAGTTCATGAATTGTTGCTGGGCAGAGTGCTGGCAGGGGGAAGGGGCAGAGTTAATGCTCTGAGGCTGGGGGGGTGGGGAATGTGATTTTACAAACTGGTTTTACAAATTGATGTTACAAAGATAGACACCCCAAGCACCCAATCAATAGAACAAGTGGAAGGTGGGATAGGAGGGAGGGAAATATAGTCAGTTTTTTACAATATATCTACTATGGAAATATTTTGCATAGCTACACATGTACAACCTATATTGAATTGCTCCTCTTCCCAGTAAGGGTGGGTGACAAGGGAGCAAGGGAATGAATCTGGAATTCAAAGTTTTAAAATCAAATGTTTAAAATATATATATATATATATGTATATATATATACATACACACATACATATATATATATACTATTATCAATATTATTTTACATGTAACTGGGAAATAAGATATATAGGCCCTGGGGCATAGAGATCCATCGTGCCCTACTGGAAAGTCAGAGTGTATATGGGAGAAGATATGGGAAAGAGCAGACTGGGGGAGGGGATATCCAGTGGGATCGCTGTTTTGGGGTGGTGGGTAGGGGAAGAATGGGGAGAAAATTTGTAACTCAAAATCTTGGGTAAATGAATGATGTAAACTAGAAGTTAATAAAGCATTTGATTAAAAAAATTAAAAAAAAAAGTAAAACAACAACCACAATTTATTGGCTGCTCCATTCATATCACTGAGCAACACAAGGGAGTTACTACTGGTCAGAGGATTTCTTCTAACTCTCTCTGGCCTCCAGGGTCCCCTGAACACATGGCTCAAAGCCCACTCCTCAAAATGCAGAAGAGTCCAAGCTGAGTTAAAAGAAGAAAAGTTTTATTAGGAGGAAAATCATACACTAGTGCTGAAGTACCCCAGGACAAAGTCCAAGGGAGCCCACAGCCCAAGAGAGGAAGGGGAAATTTATGCTTGAAAATCGCAAAGGGGAGGTAGAGAGAAGGGTTGGGAAAAAGATTGGACAATTTTTCCCAGGAACAGGTGGGACATAAAAACAGTTTTGCAGAAACAGTTGACTACAAGGCTGTTTTGGACTAGTTGGGGGCAGGGGTTGGGACAACTTAGCAAGGACAGCCAGCAAACAACAGTAAAGGCATCTGGTAGTGAGTAAAACTTTGGCTCACTTCAAGCTCCTTATTAGCTCCTTTCTGGCAAATGGGCCTACTCTGTGTCCAGTGCACCTGCCTGGTAAGGTAACTCGTAGAAAACTGATATATTAATCTTAGGGGCACTTCCACAGCTGCTAGGGTGCTGAAGATACCAATTGGACTGTCAGAGTATAGTCAGAGGAGGAAGCAGAGATGACATGGCAGGTGACTAAAAAAAAATTCCCAGGGAAAATGGAAAATGGCTATTCCTGAGGAATATCAAGATATCTTCTGAGGGGAAGCTAGGTGGTTCGGTGAATAGCGCACCAGCCCCTGGAGTCAGGAGGACCTGAGTTCAAATCCGGCCTCAGACACTCAACACTTACTAGCCATGTGACCTTGGGCAAGTCACTTAACCCCAATTGCCCTGCATTCCCCCCTCCAAAAAACAGCAACAACAAAACAAACAAACATATCTTCAGACAAAAACCTGGAAAGACTTACATGAACAGATGCTCACTGAAGTGAGCAGAACCAGGAGATCACTGAACCTGGTAACAGCAACATTGTGCAGTGATCAATTTGGATAGACTCAGCTTTTCTCAGCAATACAGTCATCTAAGACAATTCCAAAGGACTCATGATGGAAAATGTTATCCACATCCAGAGAAAGAACTATCGAGTCTGAATGCAGATCAAAGCACACTATTTTCCCTCTTTTTTTCTTTCTCATGGTTTCCCCCTTTTATTCTGATTCTTCTTTCACAACATGACTAATGTGGAAATATATTTAATATGATTGTACATGTATAGCCTATATCAGATTACATTCTGTCTTGGAGAGGGAGGAGGTGAAAAAGGGAGGGAAAAACATTTGGAACTCAAAATCTTATAAAAGTGAATGTTGAAAACTAAAAATAAATAAACAAACAAATAAATAAATAAATGTCTTTTGACCCTGAATCCTCTGATGACCACTCAGACTGTGGTCAATATTCTATCACTCTGTGTTGTGATATAAATAGTAGCTCCCCTCTTTCAATGGCCTCTGAGAGTATTAGTTTACTTGGAAAAACAAATAACTGATTTCAGCCATCAAAGAGGTAATAGATGTTATAGCCAGGCCTGGAGATGGTTGATTCCCTAAGCAGCATGCCACTTGGAGTTTTATCACTGTCTTTTTAATTACAATTTCTTACACTAAAAGTATTCTAAACTACAGTGGGAATGTGTTTCCTCTTGGGTCACACAGAGAAGAAGGTAAAAATCTTTTAGCAAGAAATGAAATAAACTATATTTTGGAAGATTTTTGAAGAGATAAATTTAGGAGGAGCTTTTGAAAACCACTGAAACCAAATGAAAACATTTTGTGATGATTTTTTGAAATATTGTATATGAATGAGACTTTATAACAAGTAAATGTGGAAAGACAAAAGAAATTATGCAAAATGAAATTAACAGCATAAAAATAGCAAACACATAGAGTAAATTTTTAAATGGCAGACATTTTATGAATGCCCAGAATTAAAAAGGAACCCAGAATAAGTATTTTTCTTAATTAAAATACATTTTACCATATTATTTTTTTCTGTCTAAATAGTTTCTCAGCAAAACTTCTATTCCCATGCCTCAATCATGGCTGGACTTTCAAAGGCTGTGTTGATAGAGCACAGGCTCTGACAGGTTGTACAAGCTTGGAATGCCTTGAATTTGTCCCACTATCAGACTATGATCAATGGTCTAAGGATCATCCTAACAAAGTACAGAGAGGCTCATTACAGACAGGTGACCTTCTTAATCTCTCTTTAGATTTAGACACCATTGATCACCCTGTTCTACTAGATACTCTAGGATTTCTTGACACTTCTCTTTTCCCGTTTATTCTCCTGCCTGCAGTCTGACCACTCCTCAGTCTCCTCTGCTGGATCACCATACAGGTCATGCCAGACACCCATGGTTGCTGCCCAAGGGTGCCTCTTGACCCTTTATTCTATCTCATTTGGTGAGCTTATCAGTTCCCTTAGAGTAAATTATTTATCTCTATGTAGATGATTCCCAAATCTACATAACCAGCCCTGACTTTTTCCATTGGCTTTTGGATATTTCAATTGACTATTGGACATCTCAAACTAGATGTCCTGTAGACATCTTAAACTCAACATGTCTAAAACGAAATTCTTTCTCTTTTTCCCACCAAACCCTCCTCTCTTTCCAGCTTCATGACTGACATGAAATCATCACCATCCTCCCAGTCCCCCAGGCTCACAACCTAGGTATCATCCTTAATTCGTTATTTTATGACTCCACACATTCAATATGTTGCCAAGTTCTATAATTACTACTTTCATATCTCTCCTTTATGTCCCCCTTCCCTCCATTCATATAGTTACCACCCTAATGCAGGCACTCATCATCTCATGCCTGGATTTCCTGCCTCAAGTCTCTCTCGATTCCAGCCCAACCTTTATTCATTATCATTCTAAAACACAGGTATGCCATGTCACTCCCCTACTCAAAAAACTCCAACTCCCAATGGGTCCAAAAAGAGAAATGAGAAAGAAACAAGGAAGGCAGGATAAGAGGGAAAGTGGAAGAGAAGAGATTACTTGCTGCAACCATAAAGACCAGTCTCCAAAACAGAGACTTATTGAACCACCTGCACTCCAAACTGCCTAGCTCCCTCCTTGTATCAGGTAAGGATTCAACTAGACGCTGAAGTGCTAAAAGACCAAATACATTCTCCTTCACTTTGAAGAGGAAAGTATATGAAGAAAAGCAGTTTCTCTTCTTGAGAGAGGCAAGGTAGACTTCACCAAATGACATCAATCATTTTGTATGTAATGGTGAGTGACAGGATCCCACTGACCCTAGATTATCCAACTGTGGAAGAAGAATCCACAGTATAATGGAAGAGACCATGGAAGTTTAAAGACACTAGGGCCTCCTAAATTTAATAATAGCTATTAGTTTGATGAAGAGTTATTAACTTTTATGATAAACTGGAATCATTGACCATATCTTACCAAGGTTATGCTTACATTATTAGTGTTCCTCTTCTATGAAATATTATAAATTCATTTCTGAAACCTGCAGATTCTGTCCTTGTTATCTAAGTTTTTGCCCAGTGTTACTTATTATAGAAAAGGGAAAAAGGCATTTAGTTTGTCAACATAGATGGAAAGGCATTCCAGAGAGGTAAGGTCCTCTATTTAAAATGTGACTCTTGTGGGATGCCAGAATATAAATGTGGCAACACCAGGACTTCACAAGGTAAGACATTTCTGTTACATATGGTTCTGGCCAAAATGGGAAGCAAGAGGAGGGAAGTAGATCCAGTTTAACTGTTGGGGAAACAGGAAATAATCAAGCCCTCAAGAGCACTCCCAGGCCTGGCACTTTTTCCTCCAGTGTCCAAGATGAATGTGGTTATTGTTGTTCAGTCATTTTCAGTTGTATTGAATTCTTTGTGACCAGATTTGGGGTTTTCTTGGCAAAGATACTGAAGTAGTTTGCCATGTCCTTCTCCAGTTCATTTTACAGATGGGGAACTGTAGCGGCAAGCACCCCAAGCGTCCTCAGGCTGCCCATACAGGTTCTTGGATCTGCTTTGATAAAGGAAAGCAACTCAAAATGGGTTAACAAGCTTACTTTAATCAGTCAGACATATATCGTTTACCTTGTTCAGGGGAAAAGGTCAGCACCCCGAACTTCAAAGCATACAGCCAGAATTATCAAGACAGAAACAGATCAAGTAGACAGATTTCCAAACTGTCCAACCATTATTACATCCATACCCAGTCAACATCTGGGTTTCTCAAAGCCTGGGGGGGCCCTGGACAACGGCTTCCCAGAATACAGATCAAATCACAGAACACTTC
>NW_027187271.1:1800937-1801788 GCF_028583685.1 Petaurus breviceps papuanus | reverse complement strand
AGGTGCACTTTAGCCTAGGGGCAGGGAAGATCTTCCAAATTTGCATTTCCATTACAGGAACCTGAAGCAAACATGGTTAAGTGACTTGCCCAAAGTCAGCTAGTAAATATCTGAGGTCATATTTGAACTAACTAAAGTCTTCCTGACTCTAGTCCCAGCACTCTATCCACTGTGCATCTAGCTGCCCATCCAAGAAAGGTACCAGACTAGGATCATTCCTGTCTGCCTGCCTAAATACTGTTAACCTAGAGATACAATAGGTTCAGAACAAAAGCTGCTTTCCTACCCATTACAGAGGGATAGGTTACCCCAAATTTGTACGGTCAGGCTTAATCCCTTCCCATCAAATGCTGGTTACACAAAAAAACTATCACAAATAGTCAATGGCCAGCAAACCTTGGTCATGAAAATAGAGGCCTTAATAAGCAGAGAAGGCTGGACATGGAGGTTGAAGGGAACTTTTGGAGCGGAAAGGAATAGGTAGGGGGTAGCTAGGTGACACAGTGAATAGAGCACCAGCCCTGGAATCAGGAGGACCTGAGTTCAAATTCGATCTCAGACATTTAACACTTACTAGCTGTGTGACCTTGGACAAATCACTTAACCTCAATTGCCCTCCCCTCTCCCCTCCAAAAACAAAAAAAGCAGAAAGGAATAGGTCTCCAAAGAGAAAGACCAAATCCAGGTATACTAAATCATAAAGAGACAGCTCACCTGCAGGGAAGACTGAAGCTTGGTTTTTTACAGTTGTAATGCGAATGTAAATTTTAAAGATCTTCCCTGCCCCTAGGCTAAAGTGCACCAGAAGCCTGGGGAGGGAGGCTTGTTTTTCAGTAGATACTTTTTGATTG
>NW_027187271.1:1772975-1795937 GCF_028583685.1 Petaurus breviceps papuanus | reverse complement strand
AAAAAAAAAAAAAAAAAAAAAGAAATCAAAGAGGGAAAAAGGATCTATATGTTGTGTTTGTCCTTCATTCTCAAAGAGGACCATGACATTAGGGAGATGATGACATAACTTGCAGTTGACTTTCATTTGGGTGAGGGAGGGCTGAGCAAGGTCACGAGTCTCACTTTCTCCTCCAGTGGGTCCAGTAGCCAGATATTCATCAGGCCGACTAGAGATGGGCCAGGATGCAGTGGAAGATCCTGGCCCTTGTAAGCTAAGGTCTTTTCTGGTTATCACTTTGAGTGAGGTAATGCCCATTCAGTGGATAGGCCTCTTTAAGAGTATGGAAATATTTATAGCAATACTTCTTGTGGTAGTCAAAAATTGGAAACTAAGGCAATATTCTTTTTGGGAATGACTAAGCAAATTGTGGTATGTGAATATAATGAAATATTATTGTTCCATAAGAAATGATGAATGGATGATTCCACATGAGACTGAGAAAACCTTTATGAACTAACTGGTGTAAAGTGAGCAAAACTAGAACAATTTGTACAATGATAAAATTAAAGAGAAAAATAACTTCGAAAGACTTAAGAACAATGCAAGGATAGCTTCCAGGGAGTTCTGTGGTAATGATCTGGAGATTTTAGTAGAATGAAAGCTCAATATGTGCTGAACTAAATTGAAAAGAAGGCTTTCCTGGAAGCCTCCTGATTGGGAGTCATTGCTTTACTGATCAGTTGAAGAGCTGAGAGAGCTTGTTGACTTCTCTGCTGATTACAGGAAAGCTGTGGAGATTGTTCTCTAGTCCTACTTATATCCTGAGAAAGGGAGGAACCTTCTAATGTGATATGGTAGACAAAAAACATAATGTGATCCTCAGCTGCATTAAGAGAGAAGTAGGAAGAGGGAGGTGATAATCCTATTGAACTCTGTCTTCATCAGACTATATCTAAAGTATTATGTTCAATTCTGGTTATCGCAGTTTAATTGAAGAATGTCCAGAGGAAGCTAAAAAGGAATCTATGTCATAGTTAGATGTTGCAGCAAGCACCCTAGCATGCCCAGTGTGGCTGCCAACACAGGTTCTTAGATATGCTATTCTAAAGGAAAGAAACTCAAAATGGGTTAACAATCTTGCTTTAATTAAACATATGTCGTTTACTTAGTTCAGGGGAAAAAGGTTAGCACCCCAAACTTCAGAGAATACAAACAAGTTACAAGCAGACAGAGAAACAGATCAGTAGACAGACTTCCAACTGTCTGACCATTACATCCATACCTAGACTGTTTCCAGAGAGAGAAGCACCAACATCTGGGTTTTCAAAGTCCTGGGGGCTCAATGGCTGCCCAGAGTCTCATCTGGTTAAATCACATAACTCATCTTGAAGTGAGCCCCAAAACAAAACCTCACATCAGGGTATATATAGCCTTCTCCTGGACTCATTTCCCAATCAAAAAGCAACAAGGTGTGGGCATTCCTGAAAAACAAGCCTCCTGCCAGAGGCTCCATGTGACGACATGCAGCCTATTAGGGGGCAGAATATATTTTTAAATCTGGGAAGGTTCTCAGAGTCACTTAAGCCTATCAAAGGGCCTAGGGGCAGGGAAGATCTTAAATTCCCATTCCCATAACAGTGAATTAACTGAAGGAACTGGACATGATTAACTGGGAAACAGAAGACCCAAAGGACTGTCATGTGGAAAAGATATTAGACTTATTTTATTTGGTCCCAGAGGGCAGAACTAGAACCAATGAATGACTATTCCAAAAAAGTAAATTTAGACTTAATGTCAAAAAAACCTTCTTAATAATTAGAGCTGTTCTAAAAATGGAATAGTTTACAAAAGAAGAAATACCCAAAACATTACAACCTATCCACAAACTTCAGTCACAACCTTCCCACTGATATATATATACAAATATATACAATATATTTGTATATATAAATATATATACAAATATATACAATATATTTGTATATATAAATATATATACAAATATATATACAAAATCCATGAGGAAAGTGGGGCACACCCTTACAGAAACCCAACAAGGAGGTACCTGAGTGAAGAAACCAATGTGTCTGGGGCAACTCACAATTCTAGATTATAGGCTTTGATATACTTGATCCCTTAAGAACAATTTATACTATGTGAAGCTGCTTTTTTGGTGTTTGCTCCTGCTCTGGTCTTTAGTGATCTCTAGCTAAGTATGCCACTCTACCTCTGCTTTTGAGTTGCTGAAGCAGTACCAAGCTCTTTTTATTCACAGTCATTCTTAACTGGGAGCTTTAGTGTTAATGCTCTTTAAATGATAGCAGTTCCCTTGAGCCAGAGAACTGCCAAACTCCTCCATTCTGCAGAAAAAAAAGTGAATTCTGCTTTGTCCAATCAGCTCTAAACTTCTTCTTACAGTGAAGCACAACACACAGAAAAAAAAATATACAAAATCAATTTTCCCTCCCTCTTTTTCTCTTTCTTAAACCACAGAGGATGATTAAGCTGACACCTCTGAGGGGTTTACCTCTATCTTGGTCTGTAGGTGGCAGTAGAGAGCAATAAGTTGGATCATTGTACATACCAACAGAATTCAGCTCTCCTACTATTACTAGAAAAACTGAAACGCTTTCTCAGCTGACCCAGTCTTACTCTAGCCAAACAACAAAGCAATGCCTCTCTCCCAATCAGCAGACTACCAGCAAAACCACTGCAAAGCCTTACTGTCAGCTCAGCTTAGGTTTTGTATTTTTTCTTCCTTTAAACAGTATTTCTCATAGCTGTTTATATATTCTGTCACCAGTTTCTCATGACTCCTTAGCTGAGCCCACTCTCCAGGTTCTTCTATCTTTTCTTTAATTTGAGAGAAATGATTATTAATAACAAATATCTTAGGGAGATTCAGAGCTCCCCTGTTCTTCCAAAGTCCTGGTTTTAAGTTCAGTCTCTTGAAGGACATTACTGATAATGAGACTGAATTAACTCTTCTCATTTTGGTCAGATCCCATCCAAATTAACAAGGAATTTAATCTAAGGCAGGGAAGCCCATGGTGTTCTACTCAAACTTGGGTGGAAACATTCTTTTTGTCTAGATAGCCCAAGCTGGGGATAGTCTGAGTACAGAGATAGTTTCTCTAAGGGAGACATGATGTCACTTTCAGCCACTCATGGAACACCTATTTTTTTTTTTTTTATTAAGCAATTGGGGTTAAGTAACTTGCTCAAGGTTACACGGCCAGTTATTTCTGGGGTGGTGCTGAGTGTCTGAGTCCAGGATTCGATCTCCAGGTCATCCCGATACTGGAGCCAGAGCTCTTACTCACTGAGCCACCTGGCTGCCCCTATCATTTCTTTCTATGGAGATGGATAGCATCTTCCTTCATGGGTCCTTTGTAGTTGATTTGAATATTTATAACACTCGGAACACCTATTCTTCCAAGGGTGTATGAACTGTGAGCCTGCTGCCATGATTGTTTTTGGTCTAAGAGAGATGGCCAAATGACCATCCTTTTATCAATAATGTGCTGGCCTTATTAACAAAATGATTAAATTACACAAAAACTATGTTTCTTAAACCTTTTTTTAAAAAACAATTGGGATTAAGTAACTTGCTCAAGGTTACATGGCCAGTTATTTCTGGGTGTGGAGCTAAGTATCTGAGCCCAGATTCGATCCCAGGTCTCCTGACTCTGGGGCCGGTGCTCTTACTGTGCCACCTGGCTGCCCCTCTTAAACCTTTTTAATGGTCACAAATTTCTTCTGTTGACTTCTATAGCTCCTGGTAAGCAATGATTCATTTTTATCTTATGAAATCAAACTCAGTAAATCCATCTTTGTGCTAAGTATGAACTCCAAAATCCTTATATAATTCTCATTATTCCCAGGTATTTGATTTACAATATCTCAGTTATAAACTTCAAAATTCTAAAAATAGTCATATGCAAATGAGTTTATGGACCACAATGTAGCTATTATTATATTAGTAATTGATCTTCAAACATGTCTTCTCTGTACATTCATCTGAGGGTAGTTCTATCTGGTTGTTAAAACAATCAAGTTGATTACATCATTTTTCCATGTAGAAATATACTTTTTTTGCCCCTTTTACCACCAAACTGTTTACATATCAAATGGAAAGCACTTTGCACTTTTAAAAATGCCCACACTTGAAATTGTCATTCCTTCAAGATAGTTTTCTATATCTTTCCTCCATTTTATGGCCAAACTCTTAGAAGGTACTCACTTCTCAACCTCTAGTAATTTGATTTCTGATCCTTTTGCTCAACTGAAACTTCTCTCTTCAAGGCTACCCCTGATCTCTTAATTGAAAACTCTTCATCTTCAATCTCCTTGACCTTTTAACATTTTATTTATACTGACAAACACCCCAGCTCTTGGTCATTCCATTCTCTATTGAATTCTGTGAATATTTAGGTCAGGGATTCTTAATTTGGGATCCATAAAGTTGTTTAAAAATTTTTTTGGTAACTATATTTGAATATAATTTGTTTTCTTTGTAATCCTGTTTTACATTTTGCGCATTTAAAAACATTATTCTGTAGAGTCCACAGGCTTTGCTAGATTTTCAGTCACAAAATAACACAAAAAAAATCTATGCAAAAAAGGTTAAGAATTGCTGATCTACCATAAAGTAGAGGCATTATGAGTAGGGGAATTCCTGGACCATGCAAATTTTCTGGATCAAGTAGAATTCCAGGACCAACAAAGAGAGATCTTTGAACATGCAGGAACCTCATCCAAGAATCAGCAAAGGACAGAGACACTGTGAAGGGGCAAACCTAGATCACCTTCTTCACTGGTAATGTGACTTATATGAACTGTGCAGGTCTTGGAGAAATATAGTAGCTTCCCCAATCTGCTAAATGAAGAAGCCCTAAGGAAGCTCAAAAACCCAAGTCACAAGACCTGCAATTGTTATTGAACCTTCCTTTTGCTACTTGGTAAGGAGTGTGAATATCAACTAGATACCAGTTCCCTAGCCATTTCCCCTCCCTTCCCCCAATAGTGTCAGCATTTACACCCCAGATCTGAGCTCCCTGCTTCCTTTTTTTTTTCTCCCTGAAGGTTGTAAAAGATTTTATTTTTTCAATTTATTTTTCTTGCTACATTTGAAGTTTCAAACTGTCTCCTCCCCTCCCTCTCCACCTTGCACTAAAAGGCCACCATTGACAAAGAAAAAATCTTTGTCTTTTTACATATACATACACATGTAAAATCATACTATGTATACTTCTATTTATCATTTCTTTCTTTTTTTTTTTTTTTAAAGAAATTGGGGTTAAGTAACTTGCTCAAGGTTACACGGCCAGTTATTTCTGGGTGTGGTGCTAAGTACCTAATCCCATTCATCCCAGGTCATCCCGACTCTGGGGCCTGTGCTCTTACTCACTGAACCACTTGGCCGCCCCTATCATTTCTTTTTATGGAGATGGATAGCATCTTCCTTCATGGGTCCTTTGTAGTTGATTTGAATATTTATAACACTCAGAATAGTTTAGTCATTCACAGTTATTCTTCTTCAAACAATATTGCTGTTATTGTATACAATGTTCTCTTGGTTCTGCTCATTTCACTCTTCATTATTTCATTCAAGTCTTCCCATGTTTTTCTAAAATCAACCAGCTCATAATTTCTTACAGCACAATAGTATTCCACAAGCTCCCTGCTTCTTGCCCCCAAGGCCTGTTCCTATTTGACAGTGATGAGAACCCTATAAAAAACCAACCTGCTGCACTTGTATTGGTCACTTAACTCCATCCAGGACCCAAGGACCTGCCCTGTGTTCATCTTCTCTGATTGCCCCTTTGTTTTGTATTTCCCTTCATTTACTGAATCTTACTTTTCTCCGCACTTTCTATCCTCTCCTGTATTGTGCTAAATTTTGTATGGGGACACTCTACCTCCCAGCCTCTCTAGGTCTCTCTCTAGAAGCATCAGCTGTCATACCGAAGAGTGACTAATGATTTCAGCAGCCGCACTTAAATCCCGAGTCTTTGATTTAAGGAACGTAGACTATAAGGCCCTCCCTCTCCCTGGCATGAAGCCTGATTAGGGGCTTCGAAGTGACTGCCTCTTGGGTTTTTCCTCTGGCAAACTAGCAGATGAGAGACACTGCGGCCTTTCTCTGTGCAGCGAGTTCCCAAGACGTAAGAAATCGCACTTTAATAAGAATTCTGAGGGACACATGCACTCATTAACTGCAGGCTGTCCGTGTCCGTAGAGGGACGGCTAGGTGGCGCCATGGACTGAGTCTGGAAGTCCAAACTGTCTAACCCTGGAAAAGTCACTTAATCTACCTCAATTTTCTCGTATGTGAAATGGGGATAAAACCACCTACTTCCCAGAGTAAATTAAGTTACTATATAATCCAGTCCTATAAGAGGACTATGTCTTAACACAAAAAAACAGCAAGCACCACAAAGCCCTAAGTAGGCCCCAACCTCGATCTCTGGCGCCTTATTAAAGGCTTATTAAAGCCCGCCCCGCTTTCCTCCCCATTCCCCAAGCCCAGCCAATCATTCACATAGTTGGGGGTGTGGGGAGGGGGGGAGAAGGAGAAACGGAAAAGAACGAGTGTGCGTGACCAATATTCAGTTTGGGGAAGGGGGCGTGGAAACAAAGCGGATAGGCTGAATTTTGAGTGGCGTCTCGATTACCCAATCAATGAGTGGTGTCAACATAGTGCCCAAATCCCTATGGAAAGGAATGATAGGGAGTAGGGAGGCCTAGTCCCGGCACGTGATATAGGTGACAACCCGGAAGCGACCCCACTTTTTGCCAGCTTTCTCCGCACCTACGGCTTGAGATGGTGAGAAAGCGATGGCGCATGCGCATTGGTTTCCCCCTTCCCTTTATTCTCTCTTTCTCCCCTTCTCCCCCTCCCCCCAGTGCAGCACCCCATGCCCTTCCAACCACCCTTCAAAGAGGTGGCCCCAGGGTGTCGGGCCTGGGGGAAGTGGAGGCGGCAGAGGATGGAAGGGTCTGGGCGTGGGGGGTGGGGTGGGGGATGGTCGAGTCTGATGGAGCCTCGGAGGGAGGAAAAGGGACTGGGGAGGGGTCTCCAGGAAGGGGGAAGGGCGGCGTTGGGGAGGTGGTGTTTTATTTGGGAGCAATGGGAAGGAGGCTTTGATTTTAAAGGGAGAAGGAGGCCAAGGCGGGAAAGAGCCCGTAAGGGTTGCAGGCTGTATAGGGTTTCTTAGAAGAAGATAAGCTCTATGAGGACAGGGCTCAAGACATTTTTGTTCCCTCCGTGCCTGGCACATAATCACCGCCTAATAAATAAATGCTTGTTGTTTTGGAGACTGGGGAAGGGAGGGGAAAAAGAAATCCCTGTATTTTTCATATGGATAGTTCCTGCCCCTCCTCCCCCCAGAAAGCTTCTTGAGAAAGCAGTCTTTCAGTTGTGTCTTTCGTAGTAATGTGTCTAGAAATCAATTTATCAACGAGCATTAACCAGTTAAGTGCCGTCTTTTCTCCAGCTGCTGGGGACAGAAAAAGGAAACTGGCCCTACGCTCAGGGGAATGACTTTATTTTGGAGAGGACAGAGTGACACGTGCATAGCAAATTAAAAGCAAAATATAAGTAATTTCTAAAAGGGAAGGACCTAGCAACTGGGGCAAACAAGATAGGCTTCCTGTAGGAGGTAGCACTCGGAATCGAGTTTAGAACAAAGCTGGTGTTCTGTTAGGAGAGAGTTGTCAGTATGGTGCAGTGGATGCTGGACTTGGGAGTCAAGACCTTGGTTGGTTCAATTACCTACATTAGAGGCTATCCGTGAAACCTTGGCTTAGTCTTTCTGGGCTTCATTTGTAAAATGGACTAGTTAACCTTTAAGGTTTTCAGCTCTAAATAGATGACCCTTTGAGTACCTTCGAAGCAAAAGCCCTCAGGCTGCCCAGATGGTAATATGAGAAAGCACAAGCAGGCCTGCTTGGTTGAAAAGGAGAATAATGTGTAGTAAGCCTAGAAAGGTAGGCTGGGGCCAGATTGTAGAGCTTTAAAGAACTAAGGGAGGAGTTTGCATTTTATTTTAGAGGCAAAAGGAAACTTTTGAGCAGAAGATAAGGGATAAGGTCAGACCTGTGCCATAGTACCATCAATTTAGCTACTTTATGCGACCATACTTTGGAGAGGGGAGCCTTGAGGCAAGGAAATTAATAAACTTAATTCTCATAAGTGAATGACAAACTTTTGTTGTGGCTAAATTAGCATATCAAGGAGAGGGGAACCTTTTGGGGTTGAGTTGAAAGAACAAGAATCTAAGTATTTAGAACATAAAGGAGGGCAATAAGGCACTTGGGCACGGAGTAGAAAAGAGTGTTGGGCATCACAGCATAGTGAAAAGAGAACTGGAGTGAAAATTAGAAGACACTTCAAATTCCATCTGTAACATTGTGTGATAGTGAGCTGGTTCCTTAAGTTCTCTTGATCCTGTTTTTTATGTTTAAAATGGACATAGTAATTGACCTGTAGTAATTACTCCCTGCAGGGTTGTTGTAAGGATCAAAGGTGCTTGCAAAGCCCTATGTAAATGTCAGCAATTATTATTTGTCCTAGTCTAAAGTCTTGGCAAGGTAGGCAGCTGTGTAAGGAAAATAGGAGAACAGCAGCAGGAGGAATAGTGGTTTGTAAGTAAGAAGGAAAGATCTCAGTCTAGCTCTCTTTCCTCTGATTTTTCCTTTCTCATAATTTGCTGTGTTTCTTCTAGACATCTGCATTGACCCAGGGGCTGGAGCGTATCCCTGACCAGCTGGGCTACTTGGTACTGAGTGAAGGAGCCGTACTGGCGGTAAGTCTTGGGGAGAAAAGTAGAAAGATGATGATCTGATGCTTGATAGCTTCTTCATGATTTATGACCCTTCCATTTATCTCTTCCTTCCTGCAGCTTCTCCTAATTTGAAATATGTGCTGTAGTTTGATCCATAAAGCATGCATAATGTATATCCATAAGCTTCCATGGATTTAACTATTATCTCTGTGTAGATGACTCCCAAATCTATGCAACTCTGCCTTATATTCCAGTCTCTCATCACTAACTTCCTGTTAGAAATCCCCACCTGCATAGTCCATGGGAATCTCAAACTCAGCAACTCCAAAACAAAACTCATTGATCTTTTCCCCTAAAACCCAAACCTCTTCCTAACTTCCCTGTTTCTGCCAAGGGCATTATTATTCTTTTTTTTTTTTTTTGCACTATTATTCTTTATTTAGCCCAGGTTCAGTACCTGGGAGACATCAGTAGATCTTTACTCACTTTCACGCATCATTCCAAGTCTTGTCAATCCTTTGTCCTAAATATCCATCCCCTTCTTTCTACTAACCTCACAACCATTGTAGCCCAGCTGACATCATCTCTCTCCTACGCTCTTGCAATAACCTTCTAATAGGTGTTCCTGAATTAAGTGTCTCCCTTCTCCACTCCATATGGTACATAGCTGTCAAATTGATATTTCTCAGATGTAGATCTAACCATGTCATTACCCGGCTTAAGAAGCTTCAATACTAACTACTGTTCTATATTTAAAGCTTTGACTAAAGTCTGTTATTCTTCCTCATATACGACATTCCAGCCAAACTGGCCTCATTAGTGTTCCCAGTACACAAAATTCCATTTCCTGCCTTTTTACCTTTGTACAGGATGAACACTATCCCTAGAATTTTCCCCTTTCTTGGAAAACTCTACCTATTTAAGGCTCAGCTCAAGTATTACCTCCTTCAAGAGGCCCTTTCTGATTCCCCTACTTGTTAGTGTCCCTCTCATCACTTTGTATTTATTTTGGATCTCTTCAGAATGTACTAATCTGTGAACCTCTAACCGGCTAGTAGAATTGAAGGCCTTGAGGGAATGAATGGGCTGTCTCAGTTTTGTTTTTGTATCCCCATCACAATGCCTGGCACATAGTAGGTTCTTAATAAATGCTCATTGATGGGTTAATTCTAGCTTTCATAGTTGTGTCATAGTTCTCCTGATTCTTCTTCTAGATGTTTACCTCCTCAGAATCCTTTGCTGGATTATATCCATGTCTTGCCCCCAAAATCTGGGTAGGTATAGCTACCTGAATGACTTATAGGTACCTCAAACTGCATATGTCTAAAATGAAACTAATTTTCTTCACCTCTCCCTCTGCCAAAAACTGCTCCTCTTCTGTTTCTGTTTAGTATGCTATTATCCTTCCAGTCACCTGGATTCAAATCTTGACTCACTCATTCCCTCCCTCCTCAAATCCATAATTCCAATCATTTGCCAAGTCCTCTGAGTTCTACCTGTACATTTCATATCCATTCCCTTCTGTTCACTTAGGCAGCTAGCACCCTAGTTCAGGCCCTCATGACTTCTGCTTTTCTGGGGGAAGGATGGGTAGCAATGTCAAATCACATCTAGGAACAGGTCTTTTAGGGCCTGAAAGAAGTTACTCAAATACTAAGTTCCCCTGACCACTGTAGTTAATACAGAGAACTTTGGGAATAGATTTCAAGTCCTGTATATTTTTCCTATGCTGGTCCTGTGCATGTACTTTTCAGAAATGGGTAGGGTAAAGCAACCCAGGTATCTCTGCTACCAGCCAGGTACCTTGAGTGAGGTCCAGAGGGTTGAAGAGGATTGGTTGAAGAGAATGGAAAGAGAACAGTGGCTTTGAGAGCTTGGAGATGACAGTGTAAGGCAGTAAGAGTGGAGAGCAAATGACTGATCATTCACTCAGTCCTTTTTTTGAATTTTGTGGGGCAGCAGGTAGGTAGACACTTTTGGATACCACATAGAAGCTTCTTCCCAGTGATAACTTTCTTTAAAAGGACAAAAGTCAGGCCCTGAGATTCCCACTTCCTTTTTCTTTCCTGAGCACTGGGTGCCCACCAGAAATATTGACTATTATTTGTCTTTGAGAAACCTGCCATTTGTTGAAATGTTTATATTAGAAATGTTAAAATTTTGATTTGTAGACTATTTGCTCAATAAAAACTGCCTTGGTGTGTAGGACAAAGAAGTAAAATCTAGGTAAGCTGTATCTACAGTTATTTCCTTGATCATTAGATCAGTACCCTAGTAATCCTGTCCAAAAAAAAGGAAATAAGGTTGGTCTGGCATGGCCTGTTTTAGTTTGAGTCATGCTAACTTGTTATAGTTGCTGCTTTCTTTTGGAGATTTCATCTCCCCAACTTGCCCAAGGTGGAAGTGCAGTGGTCACTAATGAGTATAACCCCTCTGCTGACTGACACAGAAACTTTGACCTCTTCCATTTCCAAACTGGGCCAGTTTGCCCCTCCTTAAGCAGCCTGGTGGCCACTAACTTTCCCAAGGACTCAACCATATTGTTGCCAGACTTAGTGCAGATATGCAAACAGCTTTAACTCTACTGCTGCTCAAAACGCAAGGGTTCTTCTGACTCCCCAGTAACTGAGATTACAGGTGTGCACCATCATTGCTTTCTTGTCTAGATATTTACTAACTACATTATTAATGAGAACTTTGAGAATTTTGACAGGAGCCAGAATCAAACTCACTTGTTTTTAGACCCAGAGTATTCTTTTAAAAATCAGGAGAATTGTCCTCCTCCAACCCTATGGTACATTTCCCATTTTCCAGAGTTGTTTATTGATCACTGACAGTACTTATCAATCATGTCTGCCAGTTCGTGTTATCCAGATGACCTGGACTCATTAAGGGTTTCATCTCTATTTTTAAAATTTTCTTCATTTTCTTTCCAGTCCAAAGATCACTCCCCTTGTTAGAGAAAACAGAAATGGTCAGTAAGTATTTTTTAAGCACATGCCTGTCAGGCTAAGGATACAAATAAAATGAACGAAACAGCCCCTACTCATAAGGAGTTTACATCCCAATAAAATAGAGATGGCCGTCTCTGCCATCTATTATTATTGTCCCATCTACTCTGAGCCGTGGTAGAGTGGGAAGAGTGTGGGGTTGGAGTGAGGTTCATCTCCTGCCCCAAATACTTAGAAACTGAGCAATAGCTAGTCACGTATATTTATTTGTTGAGTCTCAATTTCCTTATTTACAAAATAGGAACAATAATACTTGTATTATCAGCTTCAGAGAGTTAATATAAAGGCCAAATGAGAGAATATACTTTAAAGTGTTTTGCAAAAGAGTGCTCCATAAGTAACAGCTCTTTTCATCCTTTCTTCTCCAATATATCTTAAAAACAAAAACTGAAAACAAGAATGTTTATATTCCCTCACCAGTTTCAGCACCTCCTGACACTTTTTTAAAGGACCATGCCATGTTCTTATATCATCCTGTTACCTGCTTTCTGTCTTCTGTCCATATATTCAGAAAACCTAACTCGGCTGTTCACTTCCCTGGGCACATAAGTTAGTCTCTTTAGACAACTCTAACTTTTCCTTCTTATTGGATCTTCAGAATTTCATTTGAGAATTTCCTATCCTTCCTGGACTCACTATCCCTGTAGAATTCAGTCCATAAGATCTCTCCCAATTCTTTCTCCTATTCTCCTCAAATTAAAGGGGGAATGTCAGAATATACCCAGCAAGAGCAGTTGGGGGAACACAGTTTGAGTCCTGTGTATGAGATTTACTAGTTTTGTAACTGGACATTACTCTGAACCTGTTACCTGTAAAATGAGATTTTGTCCTGTGTAAGATTGTTGAAAACTTTTTTGTAAATCTTAAAGTATCATATAAGCCTAAGTTTTACATGAAAAACTTGTAAACTGAACCATAGAATGAAGAATTGGAAGGAAACTCAGCTGCCATCTAGTTTAACCTATGACCAAAGGTATCTCTCTGTTTAGAACATAAATGGCAGGTGGTCATTAAGCTTCCATTGTAAGACTCCAGTGAGGGGAAACTCAATAACTAACTACGGCAGCCCAATTCTGCTTTTTGGACAGCACTGATTGCTTTTTTTTTTTCTAACATTACACCTAAATCTGCTTCTTTGCAGCTTTCACCCATTATTCCCTCTAGGTCTGCTCTCCAGGACCAGACAGAACAAGTAATATCTCTCTTACACGACAGCCCTTCAAATGTTTGAATACCGATACTTGCCTCGCCTGAATCATCTGTACTCCAGGCTAAACATGCCTTCAGTCAATAATTTTCATATAACACACATTCAAAGCCCTTCACCATCCTGGTTTTCCTCTGGACACTTTCCTGGTTGTCATTATCTTTGGCTTGGTGTCCAGAACCAAAAAGAGTACTCCAGATATGACTAGAGTAAAATACATAGGGATTACTGTCTGGTTATCGGAAGTTATGTCTTTTTTTCTTTTTCTTATTTAAAGAGAATTGATGCCTTTTGTTTTTATGTCACACTATTGAAAATGCCTCCATTCTTCTCAGTCTTATTACAAATTTTTTAAAGATGGAGAGGGGAAGCCCAGCAAAACCAAATAGTATTAACTCAGTTTGAGGGTACATTTGATATTCCACACCACCCTCTATTTCTGCAAAGAGGGGAGGGAGGTGAATTTTCTTCTTGAGGACCAAGCTTGGTCACTGAATTTGTTCCCTTTGTTTTGTTGTCATTGTGGATATATTTTCCTGGTTCTGCTTACTTCATTCTGTATCAGTTCATATTAAGTTTTCCATTGTGTCCCAAAATTTTTTATATTCATTATTTTATTCCATTGCTTCATGTACCACAATTTGTTTAGTCATTCTCCAATTAGTGGGAATCTGTTTTATTTTATTTTATATTATATATTTTATATTATTTTAGCCAGATTATCAGTATTCATTTTTTTTTTTGGCTTTTTGGACGGGGGGAAGGCAGGGCAATTGGGGTTAAGTGACTTGCCCAAAGTCACACAGCTAGTAAAGTATTAAGTATCTGAGGCCAAATTTGAACTCAGGTCCTCCTGACTTCAGGGTCAGTGCTCTATTCACTGCGCCACCTAGCCACCCCTATCAGTATTCATTTATTAAGCATTTAATTATGAATCAGACACTGTTAGGTGCTGGATGTACAAAAAAACCAAAAACAATCCCTACCATCAGGGAACTTAACATTCTACTACATGTCTAGGGGATACAACGTATATATAAACAGGTAGATACAAGATAACTTGGGAAGGCATTAGCTGTGAGAGTCCTGGAAAAGCCTTCTGCTGAAAATAGTGCTCAAGCTGAATCTCAGGATAGCCAGATTCTAAAATGTGGAGGTGAGAAAGGGGGGGGTGGAGCATACCAAGCATGAGAGCCAGTGCAAAAGCATGGCATTGGATGTGTTATATGTGAGGAACAGCAAGTAGGGCAGTTGGACTGGACTAGAGTAAAAAGAATGGGAGAAATATTTGAAGAAGATTGTGAAGATGGAAGAGGCTACGTCATACAGAGCTTTAAATGCCAAACAAAGGAGTCTGAGAGGCACTAAATGTATTGAATAGGGGAATAGCAAGGTCAGACCTGTGCTTTTTAGGTTACTCACTTTGGTAGGTGTGTGAAGGATGGATTGCAAGTGGGGAAAGATGGGGCAGTGAGACCAATTAAAAGGCTATTGCTGTGGTACAGATGATGAGTCAACCAAGGTGGTGACTAAGTGGAAAGAAGATCTGAGATGGCATTTCTGCTATTTCCACAAGATTTATAACTGGCAAAATTATGACCAGTTTATTTCCTTTTTTATCTAAAAGGAAGTGTTAACTCTCCCCCCTCCCCCAATTCTTATCATTTCCACTCTCCAATAACTAGTTCTTCTCTCAATGAGAATCACATTTCATGTAGAATTTGTTGTTGTTTTTAACCTTTTGAAGGATAAAATTAAGGCAAATCAAGTTTTATTAGCTGCTTTGCTTTTGGCAGAGAATAAAGATTTCCAATAGATACCTGGTCATTGTGCCAGGCTTGTAATTTCTTTCTTGAACTCATCTACTTCCTTTTTCTGTCTAGTAGTTCTCTAGTGTACCGTGATGACAGAATCATTGGTTTCATCCTCTTTTGGTTGTTACCTAAATGGTTTCTTTCCTCTCTTGTCTCTTTTGACTGTCTCTCCCAAGAATAACTTCTTAATAGACAGTACCCATCTCTTTTTATGTTATTAATAAGGTTTTTTGGTATTAAAAAAACTATGCATTTATGAGGTAATTTACTTGTACAAAACATTGTGTTAAGTATGTAGGGAGAAACAAAGATTAAATATAAAACATAGTTCCTACCTGCATGGAGCTTACAGTATATTGCTCTTCATTAAAGGTGAGGTTAAAAATTATTGTGAAGCATGGGAATTCCACATTCCCCTTCACACCCTTGGTAAAAGGATATATCTACTCAAAATCAGAATTTAAAGACTGCCTAGATTCCGGCCTCAGACACTCGGCACCCATACAAAAATAACTGGCTGTGTAACCTTGAGCAAGTTACTTAACCCCGATTGCTTAACAAAAAAAAAAAAAGACTGCCTAGAGTAACAAAGGAAACTATTCATTTAAGTTTATTTCTTAATAATGGAACAGTGGTAGAGTCAGGAAGACCTGAGTTCAAATCCAGCCTCAGACACTGGCTGTGTGACACTGGGCAAGTCATTTAACCCTGTTTGCCTTAGTTTCTTTGTCTGTAAAATGAGCTGGACAAGGAAATGGCAAACCTCCAGTATCATTACCAAGAAAATCCCAAATGGGGTCACGAAGAGTCTTGTCTGGACAAGACTGAAAAGACCGGACCTTTCCTAATAATAAGGTATACCTATCCAGAGTCATATTCCATGTATGGGTATCATCTTGCCTCGTGTTCCTTTTGCTTCTTGTCAAACCTTGGGCATTTGCATATAGATGTTTGAGGCCATAAATTTATAGTATCTAGCTTTGTGGATATATTTAGGCAGTTTTCTCTCTCCATCCTTTTTCTTTTAATGCACTTTAGATTTACATTGCAAGTCATCCAACAATTATATCATTAAACTAAAATTTAATGTAAATATAAGGCATTATTATTTGACTTGAGATCTGAAGTGACTAGAATATCCAAATAAAAATGTGCAGTAGGCAATGGGAGGCGAATCTAGAATTTGGGAAATTAAGAAAGGCTGGAAGTGATATTTTCAGGAATCTTCAACATAGTTGTTAAAGCCTTAAAAGTGAATGATTGCTGAATAATGCCATTTACTTATAGAACTTTTTGTAATAGCAAAAAACTGGAGCTAAAGTGAGTACCAATTTATTGGGGAAATAGCTAAATAAATTGTGGTGCATGAATATAGGGTAATATTCTTTGTTTTATAAAAAACAGTATATGAAGATTATGGGGGGGGGGGTGACTAGGTGGCCCAGTGAGTAAAGTGCCGGTCCCAGAGTCAAGAGGACCGGAGTTCAGTTCCAGCCTCAGACACTTGACACCCACACACACAAAAAAACAACTAGCTGTGTAACCTTGGGCAAGTTACTTAACCCCAATTGCCCTCCAAAAGTCTAAAAAAAAAAAATATATATATATATATATATATGGGAGGGGGCATGGGAAGACTTAAGCTGATGCAAAATGAAGCAGGAGAATAATATCCACAATGACAACTGCAATGTAAATCCAAAGAACAACCAAAAAAATTAAAATGGAATGTAGTGTAAGTGGCCTTGATGAAGAGATATAAGAATGCATCTTTGCCCATTTTTGAATATGAGGGTCTATGGATGTAGAACCTGGCATATATTGTTAGATTTGATGAATTTTGCAGAATTTTTTTTCCCCTCTTTTAAGAGATGGCTTTCTAAGTTGCATTGAAAGTTTTTTTGCTTTTTTTTTTTAGAGCTAGACTTCCATTTAGGAAATTAAGAGAAGAAATGAAGGATACAAAAAAGAGTGAGCTAAGTGCTAAACTAGGTATTTGAAGTGCCTCCCCAATTGAGGGAGGATAGTGTTTTGGAAAGAACAAGGTATTCAAGGTTAGTCAGCAAGTACTCATACCTTCTTTGAGTTAGAAATACAAAACCAAAAAATAAAACAGTCCCTTACCTTCTACTAGGGCGGATCACAAAAATGGGGAAAATGAGAGGTCTGTTGGGTTAGACAGGTCATTGATAACCTTTGCAAATAGTTTTGGTAGACTTCAGGCTATAGAAGCCAAATTTCAAGGAGGGTTGGGAATGAGAGGGGAACAAAGGTCCAAGTGATAACAAAAGAAAGTTATGATGTGGTTGGTCACCAGAATAGGTAACAGGTGCAAAGAATTTTTTTTTTTGGTGTGTACCCCCTGCCCCCTTCCCCTCAGTTGGCTAAAAGGGAGAAAGAACATGGAGGGGGAGATAATAAAAATACTGTTTTGTTCATGTGATCCTTTTTAATTTTTGGTCTCAACTCTTTTATCATCTAGTCATCTGGTGATTTGGAGAATGATGAACAAGCAGCTGGTGCAATCTCTGAGCTAGTGAGCACAGCCTGTGGTTTCCGGTTGTACCATGGCCTTGACATGCCCTTCAAGCGCCTGTCTGGTAAGCCCCTGACCCCTGGAACATGAAAGGAGCTCTCACAAATCTCCTTTCCTCAAGAAAATATAAATCCCTTCACCTCTTCCCCAAGTTCCTAGCCATTCTTATTCTGCTTTTTTACCTAATTAGAAGCATTCACCCTCAACTCCCCAACCCTCAGGGTAGGGTTCTCTAGTTTTGATTCTAGCCAACTTTTGTCTTGGGGGGGGGGGGGCTTTGTTCCTAGTGGTCTTCGGGGAACACACGTTGTTGGTGACTGTGTCTGGACAGAAGGTGTTTGTGGTGAAAAGACAGAATCACAGCCGCGAACCCATCAATGTCTGAGACTACAGGGGATTGGAGGGGAAGGTTGAGAGTATCTCTGTAAGCTTACTGCTTTTCCACATACCCGATTTTACCACTTCCCCTTATGGAATCTAGGCATTCTGCCTTATCTTCATCTCTTCTTCTCCATCCCTGCTTAGTGAGGCAGAGGGTTTCTTTCTCAGTGTTAAAGGGGATCAGGGCAGGGACAATCTCCCTTCTTTCCAATAAACATGGTGTCTGACACTAGTAACCTTGGGGTGTGTGTGTGGATATGTGCTATTTCTTTCTTCCCTCTCTTAATAGTATTATCATAGGTTTACAGCTGGAAGGGATCTTAGAGACTATTTTGTCTGACCCCTCATAGATGAGGAAATAGGCCCTGGAAGTAAAGTTGACTGGCTCATGATCACCCCAGCCATGACACTTCTGCCCACTCCTTTAATAGACAGACAGCAATTAATTTCTCCTTCCTCCTGGGCAGACATTTAATGGTCTCAATTTAGTTGGAAGCAGTAGGAGGAGACATGAAGAAATTACACGGACAGACAAAAAGCTTCAAATTAAAGTGCTTGAGGATATAAACATGAATTGGGGGAGTGAAGGGAAACATAACATTGCTGCCCCCCCTTCCACCTGAGTCTGGGGGGCAACCATTGAGATACACTGAATCATTACCATTTCCAAATTCAGCCCCTGCTGGTTGGGGGAGGGGAATGTCATAGGTATAAGAAAAATATTTTGTAAACTTAGAACCAGAAAGGGGGGGTGAAAGAGATTGGGGAACAGAACTGGGGATGGGACCAGCCCTCCCAGACAGGAACATGAGGAAATACTGTTGGCTTTTTTTTCCCCAGCCCTAGTTCCCAATTTAACTTCAACCCTTTCCTTTAAACAGCAGACACAGACAGACAGCTACATTATCTCCCACATGTTCCACAGGGAGCATCCCAGGAGAGACAGCAGCCACAAAATGAGGACCCCTTCCAGGGGGTTTCCAATTTCTAGGAGTGTTTGAATAGGGAATAAGGATCCAGCTTTCCCTACTTGACAGGTTCAACCACCAGGACCTTGCACTCACGCTTGGCAATCTTGTCCAGAGAGAGCATGGCCTTATCCGGCGGCAAGTAGAGGGGACGGCCTACAGGGGAGGCCACAGGAGGCGTGATGGCACGGCGTTCCATCACACTGCCTGACCTAGGGTATATAGCAAATGGTTAGTGGATGAACATGGCCTTGGTTTTGGAAGTTCCCAGGATCCCAGTTTTCCAGAACACCACTTCCTTTTCCTGGCTTCATACCTCATGAGGTGGCTTCTGGAGGGCTGCTGGTGGGAGAAGGACTGGGACCGGCCCAGGCTACCCTGATGTCTTTCCATGAAGTCTCGAACAGCAGGGCTGCTGGGACTGCTCTTTCGTGACAAAGGCCGGGCCTCAGGTGGGGGGTGGGATACACTGGCAGTAAACTGCAACTTCAGCTTCATGTGCTGGCTCAACTACAGGAGGGAGATCAGAAGGGTTAAGTCTCTGTACTCCAGCCCCTTTCCAATGCTGGAGAAGCCTTGATCTTCCTTCCTACTGGGAAATCTTTCTTAAGTTCTCGTCTCTACCTCTTCCATGCTGCAGCTCTCATTTTTTTTCATCCACTCTGAAAGCCCCTCTACACCAGTCTTCAGGGTATCCTATTTCTACCCCCACCTCCATTACCCCTAGTTACCTCAAAGAGTCCAGCCCTTAGGGCTTGGAAGGCCACACTGAAAGTGAGCGCAGTACCCTTTCTGGAGAAGCCAAGATTGTTGAGAGGTGTGTGACAAACAATAGAATCCAAGGCAGCCTGCATAGCCCGGCGCTCTTCTTCACATAGCTGCTTTCCTGACAAGAAAGGGATAAAAAATAGATTAGCAGAATTTCTAAGAGCTTTCATTATTATCTTTGGTTTGTGGGCCCCCAGGACCTAAGCTGTTTTCCTTTCTTAAAGACTCCAGCTGCTGACACTAGCATGAACACCTACCAGTTTGTGCATTCTCTGGGGTCCAAACAAGCCTAACAGCAAGGAAGTCCTGTAAATTGTTGAGCAGTGTATAGGTAACAGTAAAACGCTCGTGTACTCGCACAGGGGATTTACATGAGGCAGTCATTACAAAACATGGACGGTCCAAGCGGATGCTAGGCAGCCTGAGGTAGAGAAATCAGGAAGAGCAGAAAGTGAGGTCTGCAGAGACAGGAGATTGAGCCTACTACCCATGCAGGATCTGAGGAGTACAGCATACTCACCGATAGTGGGTGTAGATGCTCTGGGTAAATGGTAACTTAGGTGTAGACCACTGAACTATAGCAACCAGAGACACCTCTAGGCCCTATGAAAGGGAAGAAACAGGAGGAATAGGCATTCTTTAGAGAACCTTCACTTCATTCTATAGAACACTCCATTCCATCATCTTTCACATCGCAGTCTTTTACACGCCACCCCCTATTGCTTACCTCCTGGCCTTTTGGAGTGGGTTGTTCACCTGCCCTCAGTTGAAAAAGGAAGTTATGTTCCTCCAGGGCACTAAGGGGGCATGGGAAGCAGCCAGAGGAACCAGGGAGACGACAAAAGGAGCCCATGGAGACCTCCCCAGACTGGTGACTGATTCAGGAGGGAAAAGGGATAGGATATGAACTCCCTATAACAGACCCTTCCAAATCCCTACCCTGTTCCTCCCACTTCCTTCCTCTCAGTCTCACCAAACATTGTCCACCAGCAGCACAGAACCATCAGGCATGACAGGCAGATAACTGGCATTGAAGTTTGGAAGGATGCGGATGTCCCAGATAGAAATTTCCTCTTGTGAGGAACTATTCAGCACTGTAAGAGTTAACTGAATTGTTGAGGTTCAGGGTGCCTGGATCCCAACCTTATACCCCAAGGACTACAACCTAAAACTCCCCCCCCTCCAAATATACTATGTTAGATCTACTCATTCAGGCTCCCAAAGCATCTCTTCCCATGGAACACAGGCAGCCAGCCTGCTCACCCTTGAGCACTGTCAGGTGTTTTCCAGCCACAGTGATTTGTCGACATTTCAGAACAGGAGGGGGCAGCAGGGTCAACAGGGTACTCACTGTAAAGTGGAAGGAAGGAAAGATGGGTTAGTCTAGTAGCTGTTAATCCATGCTGCTTTCACCTCCTCCCCATTGTCTAGTCCCACCCCAATAGTTATATTGTTTTCCCCAACCAGGCAATTAAAAATATATCCCATCCATCCCAAATCCACTGGCAAACCCTCTAGCTATTCAAATGTGTGCCCCTTCTCCCTAGCATGGCTCTGAACTCCACACCTTGGGCCTTGAATGCATTTTGCTCCCCTCGGAATGTCTCCCCAGGGGCCCGGGTCTGCAGCAATCTCAGGTAGCCATGATCTCTGACCTCTGCTGTCTCAACCTCCCTTTTCCACACAGTAACTACAATCTGGATGAGGGAGAGACAGACAGATGGACTCCTGGGGAGGGGAGAGTTTTTCTGGTGGGCAACATCACCCTCCCCATCTCACCTTGGCCTTAAGTGTGCCTGGGGGAAGTTTGTCCAGTGAAATGGTTAGTGGAAAGATGACTTCATCTGTGGACACAATTGGTTCTTCCACAGGCAACTGGGGGGCGAGTTCACAGAGGTCAGGCAAGGCATTGAAGGAGCTTTCTTTCGGTCTGGAGCCTTCAGTCCCACCCCCTTCCTGGTGTGCTGCGCCCACGCCCAGACCTTTCCCACGATATGCAGCCTCCCCGCCACCCCGAACATTTACCTCCTGGGCGCCCGCACCCCTTGCTCCTCACCATGGTTGTTCCCCCGCCTGTGGCAGGGCCCGGGCCATGGGTGAGAAGGGGGCTGCAGTCCGAGAACAGCCCTGCAGCCCCTGGGGAATGCCCGTCCAGGTCTCCGCAGCCTGGTGCCCCGCTTCCGGCGCTGACCGAGGCCAAGGCCGCCAGGGCCGCGGCTAGTTCGGCCCAGGTGCCTCCGGGGACTGCCCCGGGCCCGCCCCCGGTGCCAGCCTCGGCGTTCCCTCGGCAGCGCAGCACCAGCAGGAAGCGCACCGTCTCCCCCAGGTAAAGGTGGTTCCTCCGCGGCAGCGCCCGGTAGCGGCCGGGATCCCCGGCCAGCTCCGCCCGGGGGGGCAGCGGCACCGCGGGGAAGTACATCGAGTAGTCGCACTGGGACTCCATGGGCTGCGGCCGGGCCCAGCCTGGGGCCGGGGCGGGGGGGAGGGCGCCCCGGGACCCAAGACCGCAGTGCTGCGAGGGAAAGATCCAGAGCCGGGGCCGAGGGGGCGGGGCGGAGGCCAGACAGAGCGGGAGGAGGCTGCAGGGTGAGGGGCGGAGGCGTCGGCACCGGGAGCCGGTCTAGGGCGAGGGTCCCGCCCGGTAGTAAATCCGGAACCAAGAAGGGGCGGGGCCGGAACCCGGCCGGGGGGAGAACCGAAGGGAGTAGAGGAAGAAACCGGAAATGATGTGGGGGGCGGGGCTTCCGGGGTTCTCCCGAATTTGTCAGGCCAGACTTCGGTGAAATCAAACGTTAGCTTTTTATGAGGCGGGTTAATTCTCCCCCGCCCCGCCCCCTATACTCCGGGAATCCGTAAGGCCAGCCTAGGAATGCTGGATTTGAGACAGGAAGACTTCGAAATCTCGGAGCATCACTCAACTCATATTTTCTTTTTTTTTTTGGGGGGGGGGGAACAGGATCTATGATTTTCCCAGTTTGTGGATCTCCCGGTATGGTTAACTCCCTCCTGCGGTGCAGATCTGTGATGTAGTCTTTAGAGCGCTGGCCAGTGCTCCGAGAGGTTTAGTGAGTTGTCCATGATCACACAGCGAGAATGTAGCAGAGTTCTACTGTGCTAAGCAGCTTTTTCTTCATGTATTCAATGGGGATGAAACTCAGTAGTATCTACCTAATAGGGTAGTTGTGAAACAAACGAAATAATGTATATGAAATGCTAAATGTATGTCAGCTCTCATTTCAGGGCATTCTACCCTTCAAATTTAAGCATGAACCAGCACTTCCATGCATGAGGTACATTTCAGAATTTTTTTATTTCACATGATTCCATCACTTTTAACTTTTTTGACCTCTCCAGGGAGTTGAGCATTGCTACATAGAGCCTGCCATGGGGTTTGAAAAGGAAGCAGGGAGGGTAGGAGGTGATGAGGGATAGATATTTGGAACCCCAAGGAGAATGGGGAAGGGTTGGTGTCTTGGAGCAAGTGTGGCCCTGTTTGGCACTTGCTA
>NW_027187271.1:1698025-1772965 GCF_028583685.1 Petaurus breviceps papuanus | reverse complement strand
TATCCTTGGGGCCTGGACTTGTGGCATTAGGAGGGTGGGAAGGAGACTGAACAGTTTTGGGGAACTGTTTGGCATCCAGCTTGTCTTTATACTGCAACTCAGGAGTAGCAAGGCGCTCACACTCTTCATGGTCTTGGGGGCTTAGCCCCTTTTTAAGGACATAGCCCAGAACCCCCCGGGCCCCAAATTGGAAAGGACGAAGCTGGAGATTAGCTATTTGACCAGGGTCCACAGCTCCTCCCCCCAAAAGGCAGTGGGATGCCAGTGCTGACCTACGGGCCCGAAGTTTGGCTACTGCTGAAGCGAGCCTCACCCTCCCATAACGGTCTGCACGGTCCCATAGGCTATGATTGAAGTGGACATAGAGAGCCCAGTCTAGGTTGTTCCAAGCTCTAGCCCGAGCAGCCAGTTGCTTATTCTTAATTCCACCATGATCTTTGACCCCCTTGTGACCTTTGACATTCTTCATACCAGTTGCCTGGGCATTGTGTACAAAGCCTACTACATCATCCAGCCCCCAGCACAGGGCATCTGCCAGAAGCACCAGTGACTCATCAAAATATTCTGCCACCAAGACCAGGTCAAAGGTTGAGTCTAGCCAGGCCAGAGCCCATTGGATTAAAGATGAAGATACTGAATCTGTTATAGAATTAGGACTGAGGGACATGGAGTGGTCAGCTGATTGGGCACGGGATATAGGATGGTTAGGAGGTTTGAGGAGGGAGTTGGGATCAAGTTTTGAGGGTTGGGATATAGAGCTAGATGGCCAAATATGTATATCTGAGGACAGGGTTTTTTTGAGGGGTTTGGGATGCCTCTTCAGTGCCCTTATTTCTTGGGGGAGAGGGAGGCCAAAATCAAACCAGAGCAAGTTCCGGGCATAGTGGTCCCCACGGCCCCCTGGCCGGTAGAAGGCTCGTGGTGAAGCCAGGAAGGCAGCCAGAGATGGTGCTGCACGGAAAGCAGATGATACAGATTTGTAGTAGGAGAAGGCAGAAATTGCCAGTGCTGCAGGATCTCGGACAATGGAGAAGAAGAAACTGTCAGGGGGCATAACCCGGAGTACCTATGGGGCATAAAAAAGGATGTAAAGAGAAAAAAATGGGAAGCAGGAAAGAAATCCTAGCACCTCAGTCTCATCATTGCTTCATTGCTTAGCAGTTTTAGTAACGCAACAGCCCCCTAGCAGGTCTCTTTACCTCAATCTCTCCTACCATTTTACATACCACAGTCAGATTAATCTTCCTAAATTACCACTTTGGAGCACTCTGCTGTTCAAAAACCCTTATTGTCTTCTCATTGACCTAATAAAGAAACTAAACTCCCCAGCATGGTATCAGAGATTCCACTATTTGACCACTACCTGTTTGTCTGTCCTTATATCCTACTACATGTCCTAAACTACAAACTGGATTACTCAGTGTGTCCTAAATTTGCCTTGTGTTTTTTCCTGGCCCAGTGTCTTTGCTCCTGTCATTCATTCGCTTTACCTACAATATTCTTCCTCTAAGCTCTACCTATTAAAATCCTGTTTTGTCATTCGAAGCACAAGTTATAACCACCCCCAAGTCAAAATAATTTCTTCCTTTGACTTAATAGCACTTTTCAAGCTATTCAATTTTCAAACTATTCAAGCTATATATATATCAATGCTCAAGCATGTATAACACGTTATCTTGTGCAGAGACAACTCAATTAACAAGACCCTCTAGGACAAAGCCTGTTTAAACAAAATCTATCTAGGTATAGAGAAAATGATGGAAAGTTCTGGTTTCAGCATAGATTGGTGGATGAAAAAGCTAAGAAAGAAGAAAGTGTGTCTCTTAGTTACAGGCATTTCAAGGGTGGATGGCTTGATTTCTGCTGAGGGGTGGGCCTCTCTCCAGGGTCTCAAATGATTAAATTATCTGGGAGTAATAATACTCCCAGGTGTTAGATTACCTTGGAGAGGTTACATTGGCCAGGATTCAGCCTCAGGGTCACTAAAAAAGTGGGCCATTATCCCCTACCCATATACACACACATATACATAATAATCTACCCATATTGACCTTCTGAGATTGTTTCTGTGCCTGTACTGGTCTCCCGTGCCACTCCCTCATTTTCTTTACTTTATATAATCCCTCTCTTCCTTTAAGATGCAACTCCTCTTTTCCTTTAAGATGCAACCATTTTCTGCATGAAGCCTCTCCTGACCACCTATCTGCTATTACTTTGTAATAGTGTAATATCTGACATTTTGGCAGCTAAGATAGAGTACCAGGCCTGAAGTCAGGAAGAATCATCTTTTTTTTTTTTAAAGCAATTGGGGTTAAGTAACTTGCTCAAGGTTACACGGCCAGTTATTTCTGGGTGTGGTGCTAAGTATCTGAGCCTGGATTCATCCCAGGTCATCCCGACTCTGGGGCTGGTGCTCTTACTCACTGTGCTACCTCGTCACCCCAGGAAGAATCATCTTCCTGAGTTCAGATCAGACTTCTGACACTTAATGTGTGATCCTAGTAAAGCCATTTAACCCTGTTTGCCTCAGTTTCCTTATCTGTAAAATGAGCTGGAGAAGGAAATGGCAAACTACTCCAGTGTCTTTGCCAAGAAAATTCTAAATAGAGTAATGAAGAGTTGGACACTACTAAAAAAAACAAATGTGTAGAGCTAACATCTGTATTATTCCTATGTGCCAGGCACTGTGCTGAGTGCTTTATAATTATATCATTTGATCCTCACAACCTGAGAGATAAGTACTATTATTATCCCTGCTTTACAGATGAAGAAACAAATAGAGGTTAAGAGATGCCCAGGGTCAACAGATAGTAAGTATCTAAGGCCAGATTTGAACTTGGGTGTTTTGGGCTCTAGGCTAGTTGTCATATATTATATATAATTATTAATTTTATATTTTTGCCATATTTTTTTTATATGTAGTTGTCCATATCATTAGATATAAACTCATTAAAAGTAGGGATTGTTTTCCAAGATTCATGATGGAAAATGCTATCCACATCCAGAGAAAGAACTATGGAGTCTGAATGCAGATCAAAGCATACTATTTTCTCTCTTTTTTTTCTTTTTCATGGTTTTTCCCTTTTGTTCTGATTCTTCTTTCACAATATGACTAATGTGGAAATATGTTTAATATGATTGTACATATATAGCCTATATCAGATTGTAAACCATCTTGGGGAGGGAGAAAAATTTAGGACTCAAAATCTTATAAAAGTGAATGTTGAAAACTAAAAATAAATTAATTTTTAAAAGAAAATAATAAGGAAACCACAAACTATGTTTTCAAAAAGAAAGTGGAGATTGTTTTGTTCTTTTTACTTGCATTCCCAAGATCCCAGCACATATTAGGTGTTTAATACATACTTGTAGATTGATTTATCGATGATTCCCATAGATAGCAGTGGCCCAGGGAACCACATCTTGTTTGGGGTCAAAGAAAGACAAGAGGAGAAAGGGCATCTATAGCCTACCTCATATATTATTTCTGTCTCTGGTAATAAGCTTTCTGAAAGGAAATATATCAGTGAAGCTTAGTCTCTTCAGAACAGAGGCATGGCTGTAATACAGTTATGTCTTTTTAGATTGGAAGTTCCTTGAGGGCAAGGGATCACATCTTATCTATATATGACTACTGAATAGTAAAAGCTGTGGTACAATGCTTAGCACAGTGCACCACATCCTGTCAAAGGCTTTAATAAAGGTTTAATGAATGAGTGAAGAAACATATATTAAACTCTTGGAGGTGACCCAAGAATCCTCCATGGTTCTCTTTCTACATAGTAGACTATCAGTATATTTTAGCCATCCACTAGGGTGGTCATACCTTATACCTCACCATGACTTTTAACTTCACCTCCAAGATTTCTTAAATTCCAGAATTTCTCTCTGACTATAATTGCCTATTCTTTCTCTTCCTTTTCAAACTTGACATGAATACCTGAGATCTCTCACTTCTTTCCTATTTTCCAATTTATCTGGGGAAGCAGTTCCTATGGAGAAGGGGCCCAGCCATCTTCACCAACTGCCAACTGCCAACTAACTGCCACACACACAGAAAGAGAAAGAACCTGGAGGCAGCATGTACCAGGCAAGTCAAATTATGTCTACTTTGGCTACTTTCTTCCCTCAGATCCTGATGGGGTCAGCCTGGGATCCTGTGTCCAAGAGACCTTGGAGTAGCAATATACTCTGTAAAGCACCAGAACTGCTTCAAACTCAGTCCCCACAGTCATCACTGAAGGGAGAAGTCATGGTGGAGAGGGGACCCATTATCTTAATCGCCAGTGACAACTGCTGACCAACTGCCACCAATGGTCCAATTGGCCTAGGAGCCCAGGTAGCGGCAGCACTTCCCAGGTCACAAGTCCTGCTTCTAGCCCAGTTCTCTTCAGCAATCATCCAGGGAAACAGCTCTTGTATAGACAGGGACAGCCACCCATACCAACTACCAAACACAGAACAGACAAGCCAGCCTTGCTGAAACAGTGGACATCCAGAGAGAGAGAGAGAGAGAGAGAGGAGGCAGAATGGACCAGGCAACTCAGACCACCACCAGTTCCAGCGGCCTAACCTTCAGATCTTGATAAACCCAACAGCCTTGGAAATAGCAATGTTTCCAGTCCAGTGCCCTGAGACATCATCCTGGGAAGCAAATCCTGTGGTGATAGTCTTGTGACTACTCCTACACTACAGAAGTTTCAGCCATAGGTACTGAAGACCGAGGAAAGAAAGTTCTTACCACCAAAGACTTTGGCCTGTCAAATGGTTCAGCATCAGAAACTTATTTTATCAGTGGAAATGACATTTAAAAGAGGCATTAACATCTGCTTTGCCACTGTGCCCTGAGGACCATGGTACTTTTCCATTTGACTTGCAGCTGAAATCTTCCATATTTGTTGTTTCCCTGATTAGAATGTGAACTTCTTGAGAGCAGGGACTGACTAACTTTTCTATTTGTATCCCCAGCCCAGTATTTTGCACATAGTATTTAATAAATGTTTCATTTATTCCACCACCCCTGTTATTAAATACTTTCCCCTATCTACTCAGTTTTGTAGTAATATTCATTTCTTTCTTTTTTTTTTTTTTAAAGCAATTGGGGTTAAGTAACTGGCTCAAGGTTACACGGCTAGTTATTTCTGGGTGTGGTGCTGAGTGTCTGAGCTCAGGATTCAATCTCCAGGTCATCCCAACACTGGAGCCGGTGCTCTTATTCACTGAGCCACCTGGCCGCCCTAATATTCATTTATTTCAATAGCATCCACTTCACTTGAGTCCTCATTCCTACTCTGCTAGTCTCCAATGCTGGCTAACAATCTTCTTTTTCTCCTACTCTCAAGCAACTGAATGCCTAGGAGAATTAAAAAAAACATGTTGATGGGATCCACTGCAATTTTATATTAACTTCAAGGGACATGGGCTAGACAGCATTCCCTTTATTTTCTCATTCACTATAACAGTTGTTCTAAACCTTATCTTTTCAAGCCTCCAACTCCCTTTCTCCTCTCACATGTAGCAAATGTCCTCACTTCCTTTTTCATTGAGATGATGAAGGCTACCAAATGAACTCCTTCAACTTCCTTCTTCCTCTCCTCTTTTGCTTCACCTATCTCCTAATACTTTTCATGCCTATTGGAAAAAGTACTAGCTGGCATCTGACTCCAGTCTACTCTTATATATTTCCTTTCACATCTGGTTCTCAGCAACTCTCTATATGAAGTGTTTTGCAAACAGTTCATGCCATCCCACAAAGAATTTCTTCTGTATTTCTCTTGAAATCATCCACCTCAAATTCCACCTTCATGAAGCTTTCCTGGATACTCCATAACTGAAAGAGATCCCCATGTTCTCACATGCTGTGTCCATTCCTCTTCCTTTGTACTTGCATATATTACATTCTGCTGTGCATTCTATATTTACATGTCTCTCACTCCCCCTCCCTGACCCCATTAGATAGCTGCTTGAGGGCAGAAAAATTAGATTGTGTCTTATTTCATTTTGTAACCCCAAAGCCTAGAATGTTTTTCCATGAATATTTGGTGAATTATATTGATGATGGCATGACTATTCAACTGGTCTTCCTCAAATATAATTTTCATCATATCAGAGAATGAACATAAAGCATTCTGCAAATCTTAAAGCTCTTTATAAATGTCAGTTGTTTCCCCTGATTATCATTATTACATCTTTCTCTGATCATGGCTCACTTGCTCAGTGGATCAAATTCATACTCAGTCTGACATTCAAGATCTCTTTCTCATCCAGCCATATATCTCAATTCTTAATGTTCCCCAGAACTTTCTGTTGCAGATAAGCTTGTTACTGTACCATATACTCATTCCTAACATCCTTGAATTTGCCATGCCCCCTCCTCCACTAGTCTTGGAGAGGTAGAAGAGTTAGACTTTAATTCAGATGCTATTTATTATTAGCTCTTATTAGGCAAGTTATTTCCCTTTTCTGAGCCTCAGTTTCTTTTTCCTATAAAAGGAAGGAGTTGAACTAAATATACTCTAAAGTCCCTTCTAGTGGCTGACATCTTGTGATTATTCTAGTGCCTGCCTTCCTCCTTGCCATCAGTTTGTCCCTAGTTGGTACATCTTGTAAAACTCTTCTCCTCCAGGAAGCTTTTACTCCTTTGCCTGCATTCCCTCAATGTCTACATTCTCTTTTCACTATAATTCTTTATCCTAAGGCCTTTTCCTGTATGTCATGGTTTCTTCATAATGAAAGTTTCCTAAGGGTGAAGACTGCTTCTTTACCTTCTAGCCTCCTCCTAAACAGGACTCAGTACACAGGGGACCACTAAGAACATAACAGAAATACTTGAGAAGAAAACAGGTCAGAAGGCAATGGATAATTTGGGGGCTAGACCAGAGGGAAAAGGAATATAATATAAAGAAACAGGTTTTGAGGTAACCAGTGGGAGTATGGGAAAGGGAAAGAGGCCTTAAAGGATCTGGAGGGAGGAGACAATTGATGAAGAGACCTTAACAGGGTCAAAGTACACATGAAATTCCTAAAGGGAGACCAGGTAAAGGTAGAACGTCAGAACTTGACTTGGAGCAACTAATGTGGAAGGAAAGAAGCAACAGGTAAAGAGACAACCCTACTTCTTTTGCCATTCTTATTCCCTCCACCCTTATCAGTCTTACCTCTGGTAGGTTGAACCTCATGTGATGACAGAGGATGTGGAAGGCAGGCTGTGGTCCCCCACCATGGGGATGGTAACCTTTGACTGAAGTAGCCTGGAAAGACTTTGGGTACCCAAACTGGTAACGGACAGGGAGGGCAAAGCGTAGGCTGTGCCGGTCCCCATACTGATGGAGAAGGCTTAGTACAGAACTGCTCCCAGATTTATGAGTCTTCAGGAATACAAGCTGCTGCTGAGGATGACAGGAGGGGGCCAAAGAAGAGCCAGGGGAGCCAGATGTAGAGGCCCACAGTTGGGGAAAATATAGCCCAGCAGGCCTAGAGAAAGGGGAGAAAGGGAGTGAGATGCCTTGCATATATTCAGCACACAATATTTGTTTATTTGATTGTATTTGGAGAAAGGTCAGGAAGAACATGAGATCCTTCTTTAGGTTAGTCCCCATTATGCTAGAGCCCTTTCCTTTGCATCCAGAGGGCTCAGAAGGGTAATATTGGGGTCTGGAGCCATTAATAAAGGGACATTGGGAGTAGGGGGAGCTCACCTCCTCTGGAAGGGCCATTGCCAAATCTGGAGTACTAATCCAATGGTCACGAAGACTACCAAAGCAACCCAGAGGCCTCTGGACCCCCAAAGCCAGAGACGCATCATCCTGATGGGAGGACAGAAGGGTCAAGTAAGACAGAAGAACACAGGCAGAGAAATTAGGAGATTTAGAAAAAGGCATACAGGATATGAACTGTTTCCAGAGGGGTAATCATTTCCCCTTCTCATTCCTTCTTACCTCTGGCTGAGGATGTTTCCTGAGTTGGCAGATTTTTTACACCCTCAGCGTCTGGAAGGGAGTAGGGGTGGGGATTGGGAGAAGGGGCTAAGGCTATAGCCAAAACGTGAGTAACTTCACTTTCTTCATCCCTTGCTCTCCATTGCTTTCAGACCCCCCTTGTCCTCATAGATTCTCTATTCAGTTTTCACTCCCCTCACTATACCCATCTAATTGGGTCCCCTTTCTGTTACTGATGCCCTTCAGGAGGTGAGAATAGAGGCATAGAGCCCCCTGTCAGCTCCACCCCCCAGGGTCCCCACATGAGGGGAAATTGATTGCCTCCCAAACTTATCTGTCTCTCTGTCTCTGCCTTCATCCCTAATCTTCCTACTTCCTGACTATCCTCTCACAACAGTGCCTAGAGGAATTTTAGAGAAGGGTAAAGGGAGGGTGATGGATGAAAACTGATGGAGAAGGAGACAGAGCTAGGTCAGCTCTGTTAATAGACAATGAGAGACTATCACAGTCATAGAGCCTTAGAATCTTAGAGTTGTAAGGGTCATCCAGTCTAATTCCTACCTGAAGCAGAAATAACTTCTGCAGCAACCTGGACAAGTGTTCTTACAGTCTGTACTTGAAGACATCCAGTGATAGAAAATTCCACCACCTTATAAGGCAGTCCACTCCATTTTTGGATAGCTTTAATATAGTCAGGAAATTCTTTATAGTAAGCCAAGGTCTATTTCTTTGTAGCTTTTACCTTGTCATAGGCTCTTTAAGGCTCTTTGAGAACAAGTTGAATCTCTCACCCTGACCCTATTTTCTAGATCCTGAAAAACAATCTGGCTAAGTTTGCTTGTACTTGGTAGGGAGAGATGGGAGAGGGAGTGAGGATAGGGAAAAGGCTCTGTGGTTAGAGATGGAAGAGAGGTGATTTGGTTGGAAAGAACATAGGAAGGGGACTCTCAGATGGGGACTGAAATTTGGGTATCTCTTTCTTCCCACACTCCTTCAGCAGAGATAGTTCAATATAATCCTCATGGCTGCAGCACCCCACCCGAGTGAAAGACTGGAGGAGAAACTGCTGCTTCTTGAGGTTCCAAATCCCAGACCACAGTCTCTCCTCTGGAATGTGGAATGAAGAGATGAGAAGGGTGGAATTTACTAGGGGGTCTGTCACCAAATTATGGGGCAGTATTGATACAGAGCCTCTGAGAAAGATGGAGAAATAGGGACAGATATCCCAAGAGAAAAGAGAGTGAGGAAAAAAAGACAAATGTTCACATTATCTTCAAATTACCAGGCAGGGAGGTTCAGCTCAGGCTCCCACATGTACATGCTATAATCACATCCTCCAACATGCTGATATGCTCTGACAGCCTGCCTTCTACCTACATCATCTCTGGGACAGATGCCATATCTACTACCACTTGACATACCTACCTTCCTTTTCTCCCCATTCATACTTTGTAGGATTCATCCTAATATTGGAGCCACAAGTGCCTGTCTCCCCTTATTTCAACTTTTCTACTACTCCTCCCCCCATCCCTTTCCAGTCATCTCAACCACAGCTGTCTGTCCAAGTAAATCCTAGCTGAGCCCCACATCCACCCATCAGTGTAGTAGCTCTCCACCAGCTCTCTGTGCTGGAGTTTGCTCCTTCCCCGAAACCTCCCCCACCACCCGATGTGCATCCCACCCGCACCCCTCTTCATTCTTTTCCACTTGCCTCACTAGCTTCACTTACAAAATTGTTCTAGGGGAGTGGATTTGGGAGCTAAGCCCCTCTTTAACTCTTACCCCAGCCACAGCTTGCTTCCTTGGAACTTGATTTTTCCTTCAGAACTTTTTCCCTGCTCAGCTCCGCCCCAGATTCTCTTTCCTCCTCCCTCTCCCTTTGTCCGGATTCCATCTCAGCAGCTGCATCTGTGTGTCTTCCTCTTTCTACATCTCTCACAATCGCTTGCCTCCTCTTTGCATCTTTCTTTTCCCTTCTCCGAGTCTGCTTTTGCCCCTCCCTCTTCAGTTTTAGAAATGTGAAGGGAAAAAGTAAAACAGATCCCAACACAAATAAAACTTAATTAGTAGTGGAGAGCAGCAGAAATAAAAGTCAGAAGAGTACATCTAGTTGAGACTTTTATAAACACGTTGAGATAGGAAAGCAAGTAGGCAGAGGCAGACGCTGTACACAGAGAGGACCCAGACCTTAGGCTCTGAAATCCCTTCTGTGGGCAGTGGGGACGAGATCAGGGATGGTTTCAGGAACTGGATACACAGAGCAATCAAGTGACACATACACACAATATCCAATAAATTAACCATTTATTTGCAGAATTAAAAAAATTAAAACAGAGGAGATGAGGATATGGATAAGAGGGAAGGGATAATTACAGTGATGTTTTTTTTTTATTTATTTTTCTTTAATAAGAAACTGAGAACTGAAAAAAGCCAAGACCCAGAAACTCAGACCTATTTTACCCTCTAACCTCCTTCCTGCAATCAAGGTGTCCTTACACCCCATTTTTTCCCTTTCCCTCCCTTCTCCCCAGTTCCTTGGCTCTACCTTGACACTGACAACCCTATCCACCCAAAGAATTAACCCTTCCAGCCCCAGGCTGGAGAGGCCTAGCGAACAAACCCCTTCCCCAATAAATACCCCCCCCCATTCCCTATCAAATGGAAAAATAAATATTGTTTAACTCCCACCCTCTTGTCCAATTGGATTTGGGACTTTAGCCATTCACTCCATGCCCTTGGCTGTCCCTACTCTGCCCATACTCAGTTGTTCCCTTTAGCTCCTCCCACAGGGCTTTTGGGGAGGAGAGGGGGGAAAAGGATTATTGACCTTTTAGTTACTGGGGTACATTCTTCCTCTCTGCCCCTACTACCAAGGCCCAAGCAGGAACAGGGCTAGAGGTAGGAGAAGTAGGAGAAGAGGGCAGGTAGGAAGATTCCTGGAGGCCACCCTGCTCCTGGCACCACTGTGGTTGTATCGACTACCGCCACCACTTCCTTTACCCACAGGAGTATCCCTTCTTGGGGGCCGGGCTGGTGGGGCCACAGCTGCTGCTCTTGCTGTCCAGTCATCTGCATAGTGTTGCCCTTCCCCAGAACCACTAGCATCCTCATCTGAAGGAGAGAATCAGAATATCAGAGATGGAAAAGTCCTTGTAGATCAAACTGGACTATAAGCTGTCCCCCAAATCCAACATGCCATCCCGGGATGTGTGTGCATTCACGTAAGCCAGCCTCCATACCTAAAGTATACTTTCCTTCTTCATACCTGTCTTTTAAAATCCTTATCTATCTGCAAGGTTTGACTCAGATGCTATGTCCTCCATGACACCTTCCTTGATCTCCCCAGCTTTTAGTGTTTTCTCTACTAAAATTTTTCTAGAGTACTTTATGAACTCTCCTTTACCACCCCACCCCAGCCACCACTCCCTAGCTTGTATTTACTTATCTGTATACATTTTGTATTCCCTAGTTGACTGTAAGTTCCTTGAGGGTAGAGACTGCTTCATTTTTGTCTTTGTATCTCCCGTGCCTAGCATAATACCCTGCATATGGTAAACTTTTCATAAATATTTATTTAATTTAATGTGTCCAGTCCCCTCTGTTATAAAAGTGCTCAATCCCCACTCATTTTATAGAGGAAGTTTAGAGAAAGGAAGTGAATTTTGCCCAATGTCACAGAAGTTGTGAATCAGGACTCCTGCCTGCCTCCAAGTCTAGTTTTTGACTACACTGTCCTCCATATAACTGTGGGGAGGATAGGAACAGGAACACGGAAATGGAGGAAGGGAAACAATGTCAAAGGGACATACAGAAAGATAAGGAGATGTCAGAGAGAGTGACTGAGAAAAGGATAGAGAGCAGTTATGGATCTTTGGGGAATTGGTTCACTTTGGCCTTCAGGAAGATGAATCAGTTAAGAATTAAAGGTTGGGAGCTTTGGTTAAGATCAACAGTGGGAGCTATGGGCCATGAAGGGGTCAGGAATGAGGGGAGAAGCCAAAGTCCCTGAAAGGTTGGGGTCAGTGTTAAGACAAGGTCAGATGGGGGGATGATCCTCACCTGCATCTTGAAGGTCCAGGTCATGCCCAAGAGCTGCTGCCCTCATTCGTGCTGTGGCTGCCCGCAGCTGCAGCCTCTGCCTCCTTGTGGAGAGGCTGGGCCCTGAGATGTCTACTTCCAACTCAGGGTTTTTTATCTGCTCAGCCAAGGAGCTTCCTACTACAGGCGGAAGGTACCTAGGGCCATGAACAGTCAGAAAGCATGTGTTTTCTTTTCCTGCTTTCTCTCTGTCCTACCCACTCTTCACTTTTTAATCATTAAACATCTCTACCCCATCCCTACCATCACTCCATAATTGTCCTCACTTGAACCTTTTTGGCTCTTTGCTTATGCATTATTCCCCATATCCCGAGAGGGTCTTACCGTCCCCATCCTGCTCCTGTCCAGCAGGGCATTGCCTCTTCTGTAACATCCATTGACATCCGTGGGTCTCCACACAGTGTCAGGGGCAGCCCTGTCCAGAAACCCCGGACCCGCTGCAGCCGCTCCCTAAGCTCCCATACCTGATGGGTAGGAAAGATGGAGTTATGAAGAATGTAGGTCAGATAAGCCTCTACTTTTCACACTTCTTCATGTCATTCTCATCCATCCTCATCCACCTATCTTCTGTTAGAGATTCTCTCACCAGCCGAGGCAAATTGGTTCCTGCAGCTGTGGTGGGCCACTCCTCCTCAGGTGGAAATGTCCACAGCTGATTGACCTCATCATGGGGTGAAGGAGCTCTCCGAGAACGGACAGGGGCTGGATGAGGACCCCCACATCCCTGAAAGACCTGAGTGGTATAGTAAACAAAAGAGTTCAGAAGTTAATTGGTTCCTGCCCCTTTGCTCCTTTCCAGTAAAAATGGCAATATTCTCACTTTCCCTTGGTAGAGTCCCTGGACTCTGATTCTCTGATACCTGGGCTGAAATCCCCACGCTGTTTTCCTGCAGAAACATCAAACCCTCTGAGATTTTAACTCCAATGGACTCAGATGCTAACTCAAAGGAGAAGGGGCCTTGGAGCCTCTCTGCCAGGAGCAAGAGTGTGTCTGGTAGGGAGAAGAAGAGACAGGATGGTACGATAACCCTTTATCCAAGATTCTTTCCACAGAGGCTCTCTTCCAGGCCTTAATGTGAGGATATTTGCCTTTTAGATTTCCTGGTTAGCCCTTCTTGGCATCTCACCCTTCACCTATGCCCCTTTTACTCAGGTAGTCTCACCTCCCAGTCCTCCCTTGGCCCCTCTCACCCAAGTAGCTTCCCCAGTCCGGCTCCAGCCCCCCTCCACTTAGACAGCCTCGAGCCACATTGAGGCAGAAACCCCGACAAGGCCGAAGGGAAGGAGCCCCCTGGCATAGGGGACAGCCAGTCAGACGCATTACAGCTTGGACACAGCCCTCAGACATTGACACCTGGGGACAAAGAACATCACAACCATCATCATTAATCATCAACAACAACAAACACTTATTAAATAATTACAACTTGAAGGGCACTGTGTTAGGCATGATCTCAAAGAATGTACAATTTAGTTGAACAAAAATATTAAAAAGATAAATGATGATACTTGAAGACTCTGATTTTTTTTTGTCAGGTTGGCAAATTCCTAGAATTGTATGTAGATTATCTTAGGAAGTTGCTTAAGACACACTTTCCCATTGGGACTTTGGCAAAATCACAGTATCAGAGGGAGGATTTTAACCCAGGTCTTCCTCATTCTAAGCCCTGCATCCCTGCATTATGCCATGCTGCATTCATGAATAATGATCTAATGTATGATGAATATCAATGGGAGGGGTAGGAATTCCTCAAGAATGAGAGATCATTGAGGACTAAGACTAAGAGAAGACTTCTTGGAGATGACTTTAAGGGTGATGTTCAGATAAATGGAAAAGAAGGGAGAGGGTAGATATTTTAAACAGAATGTTAAGAGCAAAGGTACAGAGGTACGAATGACTTTTGGTGTATTGAACTCAGGATAGATAGTATTTCCTTTGGTCTAGTTGGAGGAAAGGATTCAATGAAGTATGACACATGGTTGAAGTCTGGGGTTTAAATGCCAGCCTATGGAAAATTATCTTGTACAAAGCTTGAGAACAAATAACAGGAGTTAGAGGCTCAAATGGACTTGTAAAAGCTGACTGTTAAGTTTTCAGTAAGAATATTTTACATTTTGATAATTGGCAAATACTGTAAAACTAGGGTTTGACTTACTGTTTTGTTGACTGTCTAGATTTAAGAAAGTGATGGAGAAAATGCAAATAATGCATATTAAGCTTAAAAATATGTCAGGAGGAACACTTTTTCTTTTAACCAGAGAGCCAATTGTTAAATATTTACTAGCATACCTCAGATTAGAAATCACAGAAATCAATCTCCCCAAACTCCAAAATAGCCATACTCTGACTGATATTATTAATAAATTCTACAAAAACACTATAGTAGATGAAACAATGTTAAACAGCAGAAATTTCCATAAAAACAATAGTATAAAATTAGACAAAAAGCTAATTTATGTCACAGTGAGTTTCACCAATCCAGACAGGACAATGATACATTAGTAATTTGACATTACTGTGAAATGTTGTTAGTCAAAGATTGTGTGATGAGAGACAATGCCTATATAACCTCCAGAGAGTCCAAGAGAGCCAAGAGGCAAAGGAGATCATAGGCATAGCATGGTCAGAGATTGTGGTAATTGGAATTTGTCTCTTTTCCTCTCTTCCTCTTAGGGTAGAAATTTACCCCAGGACAGAGAAGGGACCTAGTCCTTTGACCATAACACAGTAAGTAACAAGGGTTTCCTTAAATTAAAATCTCTCTATTGGGGTCTCTCTCAGGCCCCCAGTTCTTTCCCTGGGGTCTTCCCCTTCCCTAATATTGTTACCAACCTTAAGTGCTGAGCTGACCACATCTCTTCCAGTTGCCAGTCCCTGGATGAAGGCACGAGCAGCCACAAGAGCTCTAGTTACCTAGTTAAGGGACATGGGGGAAGTAGAAGCAGTTTGTTAGAATTTAGGAAAAGGGATCTTAAGCCTGGGTTTCTGTGGAGATCTATGGAAAGCCAAAGCTGGTAAGGTTTAGTTGGAGTAGAGAAAAATCAAGAGGCTATTGTCTGAGGGAATTAGAGTTCCTGGGGGAATTGTTATCTAGCTGGTATGATGGGATCAGAATCTTGGGGAAATTAGGGGAAACTACTTCTCACATAGTAGCAAAATCAGGGGTTTGAATAAGTACAGAGGTATGAAGGCAAATAGAATTAGAGTGCAGCTGCCCCTTACCTGCAGGCGGAGGCGTCGAGGTGAGTCCCCAAATGGTTGTAGCTGGCCATTTGGGGATGCAGACAGGCGTGCAAGGCAAAGCAGGTAGTCAGGGGGGAAACTATACTGTGGATGCAGCAGGGGAAATGCCCTTTCCAAAAGTTGAGCCCAGAATTCAGACAAGGCATCATCTAATCCTGCACTAGTCCCCCGGTAGTGGCCACGTAGCTGTGAGAAGAGCTCATTGAACACTGGTGCATGCTGGACAAATAGGCGGCCATAGGAACGAGAGAATAACTGGGAGAGGGAGCGTTCAGATGCAGAGAGCAACTCCTGGAAAAACTCTGTATTAGATATAAGGATGGTGATGAGTGGGGATGGGCATGGGAAGAGAGTGTGACCAAAAGACAAGAGACAGGCAGACAAGGAAAGGAGAGCAATGAGGAAGAGACAGTGAAGAAGAAGAAAAAAGACAAATTAATTTGGAGTTCCAGTGTCAAGGCTAGGGGAAGAAGAACTGATTATCTTGAGAGGGGAGTGGGTGTTGGGAAAAGATTGTGGGTCCTGAGCATAGAGGGGATATAAAAAAGCTAGGTTTTTGGACACTAGGGTCCTCACCATTGAATTTCCGATGCTGAGCAGCTAAAGTATGTACAAGGAAGGATCCACTCTCCTCCACCAGACTCCGAAAAGTACCTTCTGTCTCTCTAGTCAGCTTCTGTTCTGCATCACTGGAGCAGCATGTGTATTCCTGAGGGCAGACCCGGAGATGCTCACCTGAGGAAGAGTGATATGTCAGGGAATGTTATTATGAAAATTTCTTCCCTCTCTTATCTTCTTCCTTCCCTAGCTGGACTGGTTGCCATTGTCTCCTCTTGACTCTGTTCTTTCTTCTCAGTAGTCCCCAGCATTCCCTAGTTCACTGGCCAATGGCCATTTATAGTGTCTGCTCAAAAGGAAGTCCAGATGGACAATGACAATCCCCAACCATTAGCTTAACCCATTCCCAGGGCCCCAAAGGTCTCATAAGATGGAGGGTTATAGGGGAAAGAGATTATGTGGAAACAGAAGAGTATTGTTATAAGTCTGTGTCACAGACATGGATTTATGGGAGAAGTTTCTATGGGAGTAGAAAATCTATTATATGACTGAGAGGGAAAGGGTGTGGAGGAAAGGAGGGTTCTGTTGTCATGGTCTTTGAGAAAGGGTGGTCAAGGAGAAAAGGAGGGTTCTGTAAGAATAGGGGGAGAGGGGCTTTTGGACAGGGGGTTCAGTTATCATGGGCCTGGGCACAAGGGGGTGTTCAAGGAAGTGGGGTTACTATGGAGTAACTAAAGGGGATTATTACAGGATAGGGAGTGGTCTTTATTAAGGATGGGCTATGACGGGACCGGGAAGACTCTGTTCCCCAGCCTTCTTGTTCTCCCCTTACCAGAGATCAGTGTGGGAGGCAGTAAGCTCAGGCTGTAACCCCGGGCCCCCAGCACCTGCCGGGTCTCGGCGCAGCTCCGTGTGGCCTTGGCCTCGCCCCCCGGCCCGGGGCACAGGGGCAGCAGCAGGAGCAGAAGGGGCCGCAGAGAGGACATGACTGCGACTGCCTCGGGGAACGGGAGTGGGTCCGAAGGATGAGGGAAGAACCACTTGAGTGTGCAGAGCCAGCTCGAACTGTGGGACCACTTCACTGGCCAGAGAAAGAACGAGCCTGGAAAACACAATTGCCCAGCACTGTTGCGGGACCAGGCGGCAGCGGCGGAGACAATGGGAGCCGGGAGCCGGACAGGAGGCAGGGCCAGAGGCAGAGCCACCCAATGAGAATATGAGACTGACCTCAGGGGCGGGGTCATGGGCGGGACCCAGCCAATGTGAGCTAGGAAGACTACCCACGGGGCGGGACATAGCAAGAGCAAGTGGATAGGTGAGGTTGAGGAGGTGTAGCCCGCAGTGCGCCTCAACCAATGGAAAAGGACAACCAGGTTTGAAGGCGCTAACCAGACACTGGGTAGGGACCAAGCCAATGGGAACCCAGAGTCGGGGATAGAAGGCGGTGCCTGCGGACAGATTTGCTCTAAATAGGGGGTTTCGGGGTAGAGAGGGAGGGAAAAGGCCAGCCCACGTGACAGCTTCTCGAGGGAGAGGCTAACACGTGGACTGAGAAATACACGTTAGAGCGTGACGGGCACGTGTCCTGGGCCATTAGCCCCAACCCCAGGGCCCCTGGCCTCTAGGTTGGCGCGTGCGCAGAGGTCCCCACGCCACTTCCCGCGTTTTCCTCGAGGACTGAGATTCCGGAGAACTGGAGGGTTCAGGTAGTAGCGGGGAGGGAGGAGCCGCCCCTTATGGGACGGGACTCACCCCTCCCTCATCGGGCATGCGCCCCTCACCTGGACGGGCGGTCTTTATTTGAGTAGGTGATTTCTGGAGGTGCCTGTTCTCTTTTCCTTTGCAAACAAGGTTAGGGAAAACCACATTCCTGTCGTGTAAGGTAGGGAGGAGGCAGGAGAGGGGGAAGAAGCAGCTGCTGAGACCGGCCGGGAGACCCCAGAGACCGCGGCGGAGGAAGAGGAGGAGGAGGAAAGAGGAGAAAGAGACGGGAGTGGCGGGGGAAGTGGGGGTGATGCGCGAAGAGGCGCAGCTTAACTCGGGGCTAGGTCGCACTCTGGAGCCGAGCTCCGGCAGGGGCCCCAGGTTGGGCCTCAGGGGGACCTAGGGGGACCCAGGGAGACCCGGGGCTCATGGGCCCCGCAGCAGCAGCCCCGTTGTCGGTGAGGCTGGGAGCCCCAGGGGAGGAGCTTCCCCATCCATTCGCCCCAGAATGAGAGGTCACTGTGACCGTGGGATTCACGCCCCACCCCAACACTTTAAGAATTTCGACACTTCACTTCTGAGTTTCAGGGGCCGCCTCAGTGAGGGCGGGGGGGCCGTAGGTGGGTGGGGTGGGAAGTAATGTCTGTAAAGGCTTTAAGCAAGGTGCTGCTGTATTAAGTGTTGATTTGCTGTTTTTGCTCCCTGATGTGAAAGTTTGCTTTGACTAAGCCCCCTCCCCCCATTTCAGGCTGCTTTGGTGACTGATCCCTCTTCTTCCCAGACCCTTCCCCTTTAGCTTTTTTTTTTTTTAGAGTACCCCCTGATACCAGAAGCAGTTGGCTCCTTATCAGTCTCGGGGTTTGAAAATTTATCACAATTAGCATACTTACTCTTAGTGTCTGTACCAAATCTAGGACAGGGAGATGGTTTCTTTGGAAGGAAAAGAGGATCTAATCTGGATTATTGCAATCACCTTCCATTTGGTCTTTTTTCCTTAAATTTCTCCCTAAGGCAATCAATCCTTCATTCACCTGCCAAAATGACTTGTAAAGTATTGATCTGTCCTTATCACACTTCCTATTAAATAATTAATTCCGGTGAGTTTTTGTCAACAATGTCTAAGGTTACAGTATAAAGGCTCTGGCATTTAAAGCTCTTCACAACCTGGTCCTTTTCCAGTCTTGTTAAGCTTTACTCCCTTCTAATGATCCATTCAGATTGGTCTGATTGCTTTTCTTGCTACAGGTCACTCCATCTTCCATATTTGTCTTTGTATCATTTGTCTCACATGTCTCAAATATGTCTTTCATTACCTTAGTTTCTTAGTTTCCTTGGCTTTTCAAGACATTGCAAATCATACTGACTTACGCATTTTTCAGGAGACCTTTCCCAAATATCTCCCAGTTACTTGTATCTTCACCTTCCATCTGAGGCTGTATGCTTTTTTTATGTATCTAGATATTTTCATGATGTCTTTTTATTCAGAATTTGAACTCCCTAAGAGCAGGAATTATTTTTTTCTTACTTGGTATCCCTTGTGCTTAGCCCAATTCCTGGCACATAGTAAACAATAAATGCTTTTTGACTTGGCAAGAAGTTGAGCTTGTAAATGGTTTCCCCTTTGCCTTCTTCAGAATCATCATTATGCCTATGATGCGCTCCTCCTCCCTGTGCCATGGCTTCTCTTCCAGTTCTGGATCATCTCCATGGCAGAATGGGAGGCCAGCTAGTGAAAGGTTTTCGTCTGCTTCATCTACCTCTTCTGCCAGTGTTCCCTGGGGTGAAAAGAGGAATTCTGTTTTGGTTTCAGATGTTGGGTGAGTAGGGCTGAGGAGTAAATGTATAGCCCTGTGCCTGTATTCTGCCACTGTCTGATCTACATGAGGGTAGGAGACCAGGTCTTATTTATCTTTATATCTCTCCCAGTACTTAGCAAAATGCTTGCACATTGCAGGTGCTTGATAAGTTACTATTAAATGAATGAATCCCTTCTATTTCCCCAAATTAATCATCTTTTATTGCATTAATAATAATACAATTATATCCTCCTATAAGAATGAAATAAAACCTATCTGGGTTCATAACAACATAGTATAGAATTTAGACTGATAATGATATAGGAAATGCTTTAGTATAGCAAATTTATGCATAGAAAATGTTTGATCTTCTGTTATTCACTCAACAGACATGTATTGAGTACCTCTTTCTTATAGAAAACCATGCTAAGAAAAGTAGGAGATTTTAAGATAATTACGTACTCCTTTTCCATAAGAGTTCACAATCAACAAGCATAAGATAAGATATGCACAAATAGCTACAAGACAAGGGAGAATGTGATAATGATTTTTTCTTCTAACATGTTCTGTTGTTTTTTTCCTGCACTATAGTTTCTGTATAATTAATGCTTATATAGTATTGCATATTTTTGTACGTTATCAGTCAGCATTTATTAAGAGCTTCTTGGGTTTCAGGCACTGTGCTAAGTCCTGGGGAAATAACTCCTGTTCTAATAGAGGTGGCAACATTCAAATAACTTTGTACAAGATAGGTACAGGATCAGTTGGAGAAAATCTCAAAGGAAAGGCATTAGCATTAAGAGGGATAAGAAAGACTTTTTTCAGAAGGTGGGATTTTAGATGAGACTTGAAGTGGGGGAGGGCAGAAGGCAGAAATGAAGAAGAAAAACATTCCAGGGGTAGGGGACAACCAGTGAAATGCAGAGTTGGGAGATAGAGTATCTTATATGAGAAACAATAAAGAGGCCATTGTCACTGAATTGTAGAATACATGGAGGGGGGAGTAAAGTGTGAGAAGACTGGAAAGGTAGGAAAGAGCTAGGGTATGTGTCTTATCTCCCTAGCTAGACTGTAATCTCTGAGGGTAACAATATTCATCTTTGTGTTTGTCCTAGTGCCCAGTAATGTTCAGCATATAGTAGGTGCTAGGTTTGCCAAGGAGAGGGAGACATCACTTACAGCTGATATCACCAGAAAAGATGGATAGGATTTGTTACAGGTGGCAATCAGGGTGGTAAATTCCAGCCAAGGGAACAAATATGAGCCTTCTATGTTGTAGACATCAATTTGGGGAAGGTACATTCCTAACTTAGTTTAATTTATCTATTATAAATTTGTTACCCATAAATTTATTGAAAGTATTCTTGAATCTACTAATACTTCTTTGATGCCCCCAGTTCTAATGTCTAGGTTTGGGATGATAACCTACCCGTTTGTCTTATCCACAGAATTCATCCATATCCCTTTCTCTCTGAACCTTTATCTTTCCAAAGACACACCCACACACATACACATATACATATACACACACACTCTCTCTCACACACACTTATACTCCAACTTAAAAAAAACATATCCTCATTTCACTCCAATAACCCTCAAAGACAAGGTTTCTTAACCTTTTCTGTGTCATGGATGCCTTTAGAAGTCTGATGAAACTATAGTCCTCTTCTCAGAATGTTTTTAAATGCATAAAATAAAATACATATGATCATAAAGCAATTTATTTGAAATACAATTGTCAAAATATTTTTTAGAAACAAGTTCACAGACCACAAGTCTATAAATCCCTTTTCTAAGATTATATTACAGATATTTAGCTAAACTCCCATTTTGGGAGTTTTTACTTCAGTTCCACAAGGAAGAAATTAAAGGTCTAGATGCACTGCCCTCTCTCCCCAATCCTTGTGGAATTTATTTCATTGGCTTGATTATTTTAATTATCCTCCTTTAAATCATTTTTACTAGCTCACTTAACATTGCTTTGGGGGAATATAGCTAGTAGTGATGCTTTAAACTAACCATGTTCAATTAGGCCTTAAATATGTATCATTATACTTTAAGGGGCATAATTCAATTTATAGAATACCTAAATGTTTTGCTCATATGACCAGTATAGCCATCTTTGACTCCTTGGCACCATTCTCATGTTCCAGGGTCAGCTGTTCCCTATAGGCAGGAATTTGCACGTATTTTTGCACTTATTTCAAGGGATCTCTAGGAAAGGATTGTATCAACAACTGTTTTTACTTATTCATTCTTGGGTCTCATGCTTTCAATAGAGGGATAGCTCCAATTTATACATCTCTGGCTACAGTAAACAGATCTCTCTTTTCCTGCCCTGGAGGACAGATATTTTTTCATTGGGGAGGGAGAGGTTGTAGGGGTAGGGAATCTGCAGCCTCAAGGCCACATGTGGCCCTCTAGGTCCTTGGGTGCAGCCTTTTTGATTGAGTCCAAGTTGTACAGAACAAATCCTTTTATTAAGGGGATTTGTTCTGTGAATTTTGGATTTAGCCAAAGGGCCACACTTGAGGACCTAGAGGGCCACATGTCGCCTCAAGTTTGCAGGTTCCCCAACCCTGGTAGGGGTAAAGAGAGAAACATAACCCAGCTTCTTTATTTCTGTATAATAGAATGAGAGTTAGAATGGGGATGAGACATTATAGCTAAGGGGAAACCATGCTTTCCCATAGGGATAGTGATGGTGACTTTGAAGATGCCTGGAAGCAGCAGATGAAGAAGAGGGTGGCCAGGAAACAACCCAAGACCATCCCAGTGAGTCCTAGTCTTAATGCTCTGATTTGGAACATGGGGGTGGGTGAATGAACTGATAGACACTGAGGATGGGGTTGGTTGATGGAAAGGATACCTGAAAATATATTGAGTGAGGACGAACAGAGGTTGGAGAGTTAGTGGAAAGGAGAAATAAAGTGAAAGAAATAGAAATAGAAAGAAATAGAACAGTAAGGATATGGAGGGATAGGAATAGGGTTTGGGGGCACTGGGGAAAAAGCTACAGTGATTGTTCATGATCCAATTCCATTTAGCTAGAATAGCATGCAAATCAGCATGATAAAGGAGCACTAGCCAGGCAGTCAGGAGATTAAACCCTGCCATTACTTAGCTGTGGGACATTAGGCATGTGGTTTCACCTCTCCAGACCTCAGTTCTCTCCTCTGTAAAATGATAAGTTTGGACTAGATTATCTCTAAGGGGCCTCTCATATTAAAATTCTGTGAAATCAGTTTTTAAAATGAATTGTGTCTTTAGTAGCTTTAAAAACTTCAGTTTTAAACTAACGACTGAAATATTTCCCTTTTGGTTTGTAATTTCACATTTAGTAGATGGGGTGGAAGAGAGGAAAAAGGGTTGGAGTTAAATTTTGTTCTTTTTTCCTTTCTAACTCAGATTCTGTTTTGTTTTGTTTTTGTTGTTGATAAAATTTTGTTTTGATATCAAAAACATTTCTCAAACAACTCCTATAAAGTATATCCTAGAAAACTGTTAATCAGAATTTTCTAATAGAGTAATTTGAACTTACAGTACATTTCACTCTTATTAACAGAAAGGACATGTACTGTAACTTGAATAATTTGGTACACACATTGTACATTTTACCTGATTAGTGTTATTTTTATTTTTAAAATTATTGTTACTGTTCTTTTGACTCTGTGTTCTTTGCTCTCTATCACTTCATGCACATGTTCTCATGATTTTCTGAATTGTTCACATTTTTTAATCTTTACAGCAGATTCTACTATATATGGTTTGTTTGGCCATTTCTTTCATTGGACATATGTAACTGCTACCCTTTTGTTGCTTATAGTAGCATTATTTGCAACATTTTTGTACATAGTGTTCATAATCTTCCATTCTCATAACTTTTTCTCTACACTTCCCTAGGTGGCCAAGCATCCAAGGAAGGAGTCCCAAAAGGACTGTGAGGGACTTAGGAATCTGAAACCCCCTACTAGTGATCTCTTAGAGGCTGTGAAGACTGCCAAGAGTGCCATGCAGGTAAAGGCACAGTTCCTGATCACTTTCATTTGTTACTGACTTACTCTTTGCTTGAGGTCTCTGCAGCCTTGGATTGGTATAGATTTTTTTTTAAAGCAATTGGGGTTAAGTAACTTGCTCAAGGTTACACAGCCAGTTATTTTGTGTGGGTGTTAAGTATCTGAGGCCAGACCGATCCTGGGTCTCCCTGCGCCACCTGGCTGCCCCTGGTATAGATATTTTAATGAACTTAGGCGGAGATAGGAAAAATAGGTATTGGACCTCAGGGAAAACTCTCAAACATTGAGGCATATGGAGGTTTGGGAAGTGAGGGTGGGAGTATCTCCTTTCCAGAGACTTTTCAGGATAGGAGAAACTCTGATTGTGGGCTGAGGAAGGAATGAGCTAGGGTATAAGCCAGGAAAAGAACTGGAGTGTGAGGTACATGTCTGTATTTTATCCAGGTTGGTCATTAACCCCTTCATTTTTTCCTTCCTGACGTTCCTGTTCTAGGTTGTGGTGGATGACTGGCTGGAGAGCTACAAGCAGGATCGACATACAGGATTCCTGGAGCTCGTTAACTTTTTCATTGGGGCTTGTGGGTGTAAAGGTAAGGAGACTTCCCCTCTCCTTAATGCTTTGGCCTATTTTCCAGCTCTCTTAAATTTCCAGGCTGTTACTCTCTCAAAATAAATTTCTTACTCTACTTCCCTCTGTGCTAATAAGCCCTTTCCAACAGCATCAGATTGAGTTAGAAAGTGCTTCAAGTGACCAAGTAGTTCAATCCATACATGAAAGGAATCCTCACCATGACATAACAGCCACCTACTCTCTACTTGAAAACCTTTAAGGAAGGGGAACCTATCACCTCTTTAAGGCAGCCCATTTCACTTTTGTTTCTGCTTTCTGGGGCCAGACTGACATGTGTAATGCCTTCTTCAGCTGATATCCTTAAAATAATTGAAGACAGCTGTCATGGCCCCATAAACTTCTCTAAGTTTAAACATCTCTAGTTCCTTCAACTTATCTTCCTGTGATATGGATTCAAGGCCCTTCACCATCTGATTGTCTTTTCTGAACATTCTCCAGATTATTAGTATCCTTATTAAATCAGGGTACCCAGAACTGAACACAATATTCCAGATAATGAAATAGAGATGGAAGTGGAATACAAAGGAACTATCCCCTCTCTATTTCTGGAAGCTATGCTTAATGTAGCCAAAGGTTGAAAATAGTTTTATTTTTTAGATATCACATCATACTGAAATCCCCAGATAATTTTTTGAATAATAATTTTTCCCAGTTACATGTAAAAGTAATTTTTAACATTCATATAAAAAATTATTAAATTCCAACATCTTACTCTTTCTCATCTCTCCCCTCCCTGAGATGGGAAGCAGTTTGATACAGGTTCTATATGTATAATCATGCAAAACATATATCTGTATTAGTCATGTTGTGGAAGAAAACAATAACAGAAAAAAATAAAGTGAAAAATAGTATGTTCCAGTCTGCATTCAGACTCCATCAGTTCTTTCTCTGGAGGTGGGTAGCATTTTTCATCATGAGTCCTTTGGAATTATCTTGGTTGCTTGTATTACTGAGAATAACTAAGTCATTCACAGCTGGTCATTATACAGTATTGCTGTTACTGTTTACAGTGTTTACTCCTGGTTGTGCTCACTTTATTTTGCATCAATTCATGTAAGTCTTCCCAGGTTTTTCTGAAATTTTCCAGCTTGTCATTTCTTATAGCACAATAGTATTACATTACAATCATATACTACAGCTTACAATCATACGGCACAACTTCCCACATAATGTTTTAAGACTGTTGTCCAATCATGCTTCCTACATCTTTTATTCGTGAAATTGATTTCTTTTACCCATTCTTGTTGAATTTTATCTTATTAGATTTAACCCAGTGCTCTTGTCTGTCAAGATTTTTTGTATCTGGACTCTGTCTCATTAGCTCTCCCTCCCAGCTTTGATTCATTTGCAAATTTGATAAGCATAAAGTTTTTTATATTGATCCACATTATACTGATGCAAGTTATTGACAAAGAAAGTTATTCTCAGTAACTTACTACTTCAGAGCAGGTAGGTAGTGCAGTGAATAGAGCACTGGCCCTGGAGTCAGGAGGACCTGAGTTCAAATTCAGCCTCAGACACTTAACACTAACTAGCTATGTGCCCTTGGGCAAGTCACTTAACCCCAATTGCCTTGCTTTTCTCCTCCAAAAATCCCCCCCAAAATTACTACTTACTCTTCTAGATTTTCATGAACCCTATGCTTAATGATACATTCTAGAACTTTCCTAGACCTCAAAAGTCAAATTCACTAGCCTAGTTTGTAGACTGTCCCTTTCGCTCTTTTGAAAATTGAGACATTTACTGTTCTCCAATGTTGTGGAACTTAAATTCTTTTTTATGACCTTTCAAATATTACTGTCTCAGTTCATAACTGTGATTTCACTGGTGTAGGAAGCTCCCAATGAGGAACTACTACTACTGCCACAACTACTATCATTACTATCAGTACCACCATTACTACTACCACTACTCTAATATTACTACTACTAGCTAGCTAGCATTTTTATATATGTGTGTGTGTGTGTGTGTGTGTATATATATATATATATATATATATATATATAAACACCTACTATGTGCCAGGCACTGTGCTAAGTGCTTTACAGATATTATCATTTGATTATCACAACAACCCTTCGAGGCAAGTGCTATTAGTGTTTTCCTTTTTATAGCTGAGGAAACTCAAGTAAACAAAAGTTAAGTGACACACCCAGGGTCACACTGATAGTAACTATATGAGGCCAGATTTGAGCTCCAATCTTCCTGATTCCAGGTCCACTGCTCTAGCCACTGTACCTCCAATGCAGGTCAGCCCCTTCTCTATAACTTATAGTCTTGTAGTGTTGCCTCCAGGCAGCCTAACCTCCAGAGTTTAGGTGATGGGTCCAAAGATACATAACACTTGGGGATTTAAATCCAATTGTTGCTGGTGTTGAGGTCAGTCCTCTAACCAGTATACCATCCTGCTCTGTGTTTATGATGATTATGTAACTGAATAAACATTATTTTATATACTGCAGGAGAATTCAGATTTTGAGCAGCATCAATGGCAGTCCTCAGAATGTTGTTACTGCTCACAAAGGGGAGGAGAAGAGGTACAAAAGGGAACAGCCTTAGTGTGTGTCCCCTTGACCTTTAGTCAAGGGCAGTGGAAATTGGGTGGCTTCCACGTGCGAAGCTATGCAGTGGCCCAGGTTTCAGGTGCAGAGAGGGTTCTAGACAAAGAATCAGCATGTCATTAGTAGAGAATCCCTTCTCCTCCACAGGGGAATAAAGTAGTAAAGATGAAAATAGTGAATGTTGGGTGAACTCTGGCCACTAATGCCCTACAAATTGACCTGTTTTGGAAAACAGCATGGAAATATATTAGAATAATCACCAAATTGACCAGGGTAGACAGAGGGAAATGTCACCCAGAAGAGCTAACATTTAGATATCTCTTTAAGGTTTGGAGAGCTCTTTATGTATGCCATCTTATTTGATTCTCAGCCCTGTGAGAGAGATATTCCTATTTTCACTTTACAGCTGAGGAAAATGAAGCCAAGAAAGTAAGTGATTTGATTAGCTCACACAGTAAGTGACTAAGGCAGGATTTGTACTCAGTCTTCCTCACTCCAAGTCCAGTGTTTTGTCCGCTATACCACCTAGAGCTGCCTCTTTTTTTGGGGGTAGCAAAGAAATGGAAAGAAAGTGGGAATTCATTGATTGGGAAAAGACTGAACAAATTATTGCTCACAAAGGGGAGGATGTATATATGTATTTTCTTATATATTTAAGATAATTTTTTTTGCATTGTAAGAAACTATATATTTATGAAAAATTCCAAGAAAATTTGAGAAGATACGTATGACCTGATTCAGCATGAAATAAGCAGACCATGGAAAAAGTTTATATAATAACCAAAAGAGCGAGCAGCTAGGTGGTGCAGTGAATAGAGCACCGGCCCTGGAGTCAGGACGACCTGAGTTCAGACCCATCCTCAGACACTTGACACACTTACTAGCCATGTGACTTTGGGCAAATCACTTAACCCCAACTGCCCTCCAAAAAAAAAAAAGCAAAAAAAAAATAACCAAAAGAATATAAAGAAAAATAACCCTAATCAGTACTGTTACCAATCTTGACCTCTGAGGACTGATGGTGAAGCCTTTCCCATCCTCTTAGCTGAGAGATGATGGACGGATGGTGTAGAATGGAGGCATATTATCACTAGTGGTTGATGTTTTGGTTCTGCATAACTGTTTCATTATTACAAGGGAGAGAAGAGGATGCTATTGCAGGGAGTGGTTATTGGGAAGTGACACTAGATTTTTTAAAATTATCAGTAAAACCTTTCTTTAAAAAGTAAGTGCAGAGTCAGCACCAAAGGAAGAAAAAGCCAGTACCATAATGTGCTATAGGTGAAAGAATGAAGGACACACCTGGGTTTTATATACCAGCTCTTCTTCCCTCCCCCTGTTAGTTTCCTCATTTGTCCAGTGAAGGGGTTGAAATAGACAACATCTCAGTTCACTTAAAACCACAGTAACAACAATACTATTTGTATATTGTTTTATATATATATATATATATATATATATTATATATATTCTGTACTTTATCCTGACAGCAAGGCATTCTGCTGTCATGCAAGGGTATTTACAAAGACAAGTCATTATCTTCTCTTAGTCTCTAGTTCTTCCTCTATGAAATGAGAATGACTTGTGCTCCTGCCAAAACAGAATTTTTGTGGAGCTTAAATGACAAAATGTGTATAAAATGTTTGTAAATCTTAGAATGCCATATGAATGTTAAGTTTTTGTTGTTAGCTCGTTTATTGATATATCTGCAAATAGCAAAGCTACTCTATCTCCTTCTGTCCACTAAAACCTAAATTCCTGTCCTTCAGGTGTAGTAACCCATCAGATGTTCAAGACTCTGCAGAATTCAGAGATCATCCAGCATTTGACAGAGAAGTTTGATGAGGTGGGAACAACACGGGGATAAGGAAATCAGGAGTTCCTTGTACCTTATTTTTATTGAATTGAGAAACCATTTTCTTCTTCTTATAGTAGTGTTTTGTGCCTGAGAGTGCCTGAATGCAATCTCAACCTTTCTTCTTGGGTGGGAATGAGGGGAAGAGGTGGGAGGGGGGAAAGCAAGAGTGAATAGAGTTTTGTGGATTAACAGAGAGGCACTCCCAGAATTGGGCTTTGGCTATAAGGGGCCCCTTCCACTTTATGAGTTTCACCACTGAAATGTTATTTCTTTCTGTAGGATTCTGTAAAATACCCACTAGCAGCACCAGGTGCAGCCTGGAAAAAATTCCGAAGCAGCTTCTGTGAATTTGTGCGTGCACTGGTGTGTCAGTGTCAGTATAGCTTTCTATATGATGACTTCCTTATGGATACCCTCATCTCCCTACTCACTGGTCTGTCTGATTCTCAGATCCGTGCTTTCCGTCATACCAGTACACTGGCTGGTAAGTATACACTTAGTGAGGTGGTGGAATAAGGGCATTGGGTTTAGAGTGTGTTGTCATTACACTAAAGATTGGAAGTAGGGAAAAAAATTCCTTGCTCGGTATCCAGGCAGCTTTCTCTCTAGTCCTGGATTTTCCTTAGTAGAATCCTAGTTCTTCAGTCCAGAGTTTTGATTCTTTGGTACCAACATTGGGGTACTTAATATGCCTTTAGTCTAGGATTCCCTATTTTAGGTGGTCTGCAATTAACTGGATTAGTGGTAGGCACTCTTCCCTGGTAGGAAAAGTATGAGAATGTGTAGGTTTTGTTTAATGAAATGTGAAAGTGGCAAGGAGTCAAATATAGTCAAAACCCCTTGACCTAGAGACTGTTAGCTCATTTTCATGTTTCAGATGAGCAGAGTATTTCCTTAATGTAGTAGAAAGAACACTGAGCATGCCTTTACAGATGTGAGTGTGAGCCATAGCTGTTGTTATTTACCTATCAGACTGGAGCCAAATCTGTCCTCTTTACATTAGGGATAGCCTATGATAGGATTTACGGTCTTTGTAATTCTTAGTTCTGTGCTTTATACTTTGTTTTATTTTACCTTTTCCCTTAAGTGCTTGTCGAATTCTTTTTGACAAACCTTATCTTTTTCTTGGATATAGTAAGGAAAGAAAAGAGCTTAACAGTTCCTAGACCAGGAGAACTGACAGATACCTCAGTCAGGTTAAGATTAATTAGTGACAGTAGTGCAAAGAGAGGGACTGCCATAACAGCAACACTTGGGTATAGGTCCATGTTAGAAATAGAGGGGACCTGTGGCGGCTAGGTGGCACAGTGAATAGAGCACTGGCCCTAGAGTCAGGAGGACCTGAGTTCAAATCTGGTCTCAGACACTTGACACACTTACTAGCCATGTGACTTTGGGCAAGTCACTTAACCCCAGTTGCCCTCCAAATAGCAAAAGAAAAAAAAAAGAAAAGAAATAGAGAGAATCTTAGTAGGACTAGGCCCAAGGTGCTCCTATGAATACTTCTCCTCCCTCTCCCAACTTTGTATCTATTTTTTTTTCTTTATAATCCTCTCCTTCATTTCTTCTTCTTTTGTGACATCCTTTCTCCCTCTGTAAAAATATATTTCTTGATCCTTTTTGTTCTGCTCTTATTTTCCTCCTCTGCCCACCTCCTTTATAGCCATGAAGTTAATGACTGGCCTAGTAAGAGTTGCCCTTCACCTGAATCTCCAAAAGGACAACAATCAACGACAATATGAGGCAGAGTGCAGCAAGGGGCTGGGCCACAGGTCCCCTGAACGTCTAGAGAGTCTGTTGGAGAAACAGAAGGAGGTGAGGACTTCATGTGCACCTTTTACTCCTCCCAATCCCTCTCTGTCTATTTCTATGATAAATTACTGGACTTATCCTCACTTTTCCACTCTGCAATGGTATCAGGCCCTCATACAGACCTGTAAGTAGTCATTAAACAATAACTAAATAGACTTAGACCTTCTAGAAATCAATATATTTAATCCTCTTCCTCTGTATAAACCCCCCAAGCTTTCTAATGGAAATTTAAGGTGATTCTGTACTTTGACAGAATGTATTTTAATTTTCATGTTTATCATAAAAATTATATGTGTATTAGCATATGATTATGGACAGAGCATCTAAAATTTGATGTTTATGTGACATGTGGGGCAGCTAGGTGGTGCACAATGGATAGAATACCAGACCTGGAAGACTCATCTTCCTGAGTTGTAATTTGGCCTCAGACATTTACTTAGTGTGTGACCCTGGGCAAGTCACTTACCTGTTTGCCTCAGTTTCCTCATCTGTAAAATGAACTGGAGAGGTAAGTGGCAAACCATTCTGAGTATCTGCCAAGAAAACCCCAAATGAGGTGATGAAGAGTCAGGCACAACTGAACAACAGCAACAGGAGGGTCTCTGAGGCCTGCCCCAACCTCTAGTCCTCACACCGAGCGAGTTAGAACCCAAATCCCTGAGAGAACGGAAAATTTAGAGTTAACAAGAAGACAGAAATACTAGTTTGAGGTTCTAATGAATGCTGTGAATATAAAACTTTATGATGTCTGAAAGTGTATCTGTACTGTTAATCACACTTAGACTTTCCATTTCTTTTGAGGCATTACGTTCTCCCTTTATTTCAGCGTCTAGTTTCACATTATGTGATTGACGAGACTTTCCTCTGTGTACCTGTTAAGTTAAAACAGGATTTGTCTGGTAGGGTCTCTTCCATGATAAGAGATCTTCCATGATGAAATCTCCAAAGAAGGAGCCTTTTTACCTGTTCTGTTTTCTGTGGCCCCCTTTAAATTGTCACAATATCAATAATAGCTATAGTGTATTTTCTTTGCACTGATACATCAGATCTTAGAAATCTCTTTATAGCAATGATATTCCACACCCTCCTCCAGGATCTTGCTTCATTCTCTTCCATTTATTTTTGGTACCCACATATAATATTCAAGCTACTTCTAATTTTCAGAGGGAAAAAATGCTTTCCCGCTTTTCTATTTTTTTCCTTCCTTTCACTGCCAAGTCTCTGTTTTTTTAAGCTTTTATTTAGTATTTTATTTTCCTCCAGTTACATGTAAAAAACAGTTTTTAACATTAATTTTTGAAAACTTGAGTTTCAAACTCTTTCCCTTCCTTCCTCCCTACCCTCCCCACCTTTATTGAGAAGGCAGGCTTTAGACTATACATATGTGGTCATTTAAAACATTTATATTAGTCATGTGAAAAAAAATGTAGACAAGAAAAACAGCTCAAGAAAAATAAAGTTTTAAAAAAGTATGCTTCAGTCTGTATTCATCTTAAGTCCTTTAGAGTTGTCTTGGATTGTTGCATTACTGAGAATAGCCAAATCATTCACAGCTGATCATCTTACAATATTGCTATTACTTTGTACACAGTACATCTCACTTTGCATCAGTCCATGCAAGTCTTTCAAGGTTTTTCTTAGAGCACCCTGTTCATCATTTCTTATAATACAATGGTATTCTATCATACTCACATACCACAACTTGTTCAGCCATTTCCCAGTTGATGGCTATCCCTTCAGCTTCTAATTATTCACCCCCAGAAAAGATCTGCTATAAATATTTTTGTGCATATAGATCCTTTACCTTTTTTTTTTTTTATCTCTTTTGGGATATAGACCTAATAGTGGGTTAAAGGGTATGCCTGGTTTTATAACCCTTTGGGCATAGTTCCAAATTGCTCTACAGAATGGTTGAATCAGTTCACAGCTCCACCAACAGTTCATTAATGTCTCATTTTCCACATGTTCCCTCCAACATTTGTCATTTACCTTTTTTTTTTTTTTAAGCAATTGGGGTTAAGTAACTTGCTTAAGGTTACACGGCCAGTTATTTTTGTGTGGGTGCCGAGTATCTGAGGCCAGAATTGATCCCAGGTCTCTTGAGGCTGGGGCCGGCACTCTTACTCACTGCACTACCTGGCCGCCCCTATGTCATTTACCTTTTCTATCCTGTTAACCAGTATAATAGGTATGAGGTAGTACTTCACAATTGTTTTAATTTGCATTTCTCCAATCAGTAGTTAGTCTTTTTTTAAATATGGATATAGATAGCTTTGATTACTTCATCTGAAAGCTGATTATATCTTCTGATCATTTATCAATTGAGGAATGGCTCTTATTTTTATAAATTTGACTCAGTTCTCTATATTTGAGAAATGAGGCCTTTATCAGAGAAACTTGCTTCAAGATATTTTTCACAGTTACTGTTGATAACTGTATTTCCCTCCATCCTATTCCTCCCACCCCCGTTTATTGTATTATCTCTATAGTTTCACACTATCCCTTCTCAAAAGTGTTTTGCTTCTGACTACTGCCTCCCCCAATCTGCCCTCCCTTCTACCAAACACCCTCCCCCCCCCTTCCCCTGTTGTCTTATCCCTTTCCCCTCCTGCTTTCCTGTAGGGTAAGATAGATTTCTATACCCAAGTGAGTGTGTATTTTATTCCCTCTTTAAGCCAATTCTGATGAGAAAAGGGTTCACTCCCCCCCCCCCCCCAACCTCCTCCCTTTTACTTTGCACTGCAAAAGCTTTTTCTTGCCTCTTTTATATAAGATATAATATACCCCATTATACCTCTTCTGTTTCTCTTTCTCCCAGTACATTCCTGTCACCCCTTAATTTTGTTTTTTAGATATCATCCTTTCTTATTCAATTCATGTGTGTCCTCTGTCTATTTATGCTCCTTCTAACTACCCTAATAATGAGAAAGGTCTTATGAGTTACAAATATCTTCTCATGTAGGAATGTAAACAGTTTAAACTTATCAAGTCTCTTATGATTTTCCTTTCCTGTTTTCCTTTTTATGCTTCTCTAGAGCCACTGCCAACTTTCTTAAGAGTAGTCTATACTTGCCTCTGTCTCCTCATGACTTTTTAAATTCTTGAAATCTGTTTTTGTTGCTACCACTCTAATGAACTAGTCTCCTCAAATCAATAGGATCACAAATTTAATAGCAGGAAGAGATCTTAGAGATCATAGAATACAGTGTCATCATTTTAATGGATTAAGAAGCCCAGTTTATCTGAATCATCAGTACTTATTAAGCTCCTGCTATGTTAAGTAGAGAATAGAAATACAGTGAATAGGGGCAGCCAGGGGAGACCCAGGATCGGTTCTGGCCTCAGATACTTGGCACCCACACAAAATAACTGGCTGTGTAACCTTGAGCAAGTTACTTAACCCTAATTGCTTTAAAAAAAATACAGTGAATAAAATAATTCCTATTTGTGATGAGTTTACATTCTTACTAGTATAATGTTCATTCTTTATCAGTCTGCCATTCATTAATAACCTCATCCTCAGATCCTGTGTTATTTTATCAGTCTTCATTAATTTCAACTTTTTTTGCATTTATCACTGTTAAATACATTTCTCCATTTAAAATCGTCATATATCAGCAGTTCTCAAAGAATCTGTGGATAGATTTCAAGAGGTTCTTGAACTTGGATGGGGAAAAAAATTATATGTTTGTTTTCACTTCTAACTAAAATTGAGCAATTCCTTCAATTAAGAATGTAGGCAACAGAGCAATCTGATAAAAAAAAAATCCATAGAATTTGGTGGGGGGGAGGAGAGGGATGGGGAGAAAATTTGTAACCCTAAATCTTACGGAAGTGAATGATGAAAACTAAAAATAAATAATTTTTTTTTTTAAAGAAAGAACTTGGACAGTTCTAGAGTCTCTCCAGGTTCGACTCCAGACACATGGGGAGAAATACTTTTTGCAAACAGCAGATAGAGAGGGGAAGTCAGCTCCTCAACAAATCCTTTATTACCTGCTTGTCTCACAAAAGACTACAGGGTATTTCTCCTTCAATGAGATTGGGACTTCTGCTGTTGGTTATAGTGGAGATATTTCATTCCTAGGAGGACAGCTCATTCACTCTGTGCATATTCTAGTATACTGCAATCTGCATAACTTCTCTGATTTTTGTTTGCCATTTACTTAGATAAATGTTAGACTGCCAAAGGGGTCCATGATACAAAAAAAGATTACCTACTGCTATATATGTGAACATGTAAGATATGTTGCATATTAAATACATATATATATACATATGTATTTGAGAAGCAATGTAATACAGGTCATAGAGCATTGGACTGGGGGATTCCAGCCTTAAATACTCATTGGCAGGTATTGCTGACAAGTCACTTAACCTCTTAGAGTCTCTATTTTCTTATTTATAAAAAGGCATTAACTGTACTACCTGCCTCATAAGGTAGTTGTGAAAGCAGTGTTTTTTAAATTTTTATTTTAAAAAAATTGTTTTTTGAAAGCAGTGTTTTGCAAATGTTAAAGCACTGTGTAGATGTGAAGTTTTAAAAATTAAAAACTTAACCCTTTCAACAAATATAAATAAATAGAATATGGTATGAAATCCCAAATAGAGGATAAGGACTAGACCATTGATTTAATTCAACACCTACCAGGTATAATGCTAAGCCCTGGGAATTAAAAAAATTTCCCCCCAAAAGGCCCTGCTCTCAAAAAGCTTACGTACAGTCCAGTGGGAGAGACAACATGTAAACAACTAGGTACAAACAGGATATATTTGTGTTGTTGCTCAGTCGTGTCTGACTCTTTGTGACCCCATGGACCATAGCATATCAGGCCCTTCTGTCCTCCACTATCTCCTGAAGTCTATTTAAACTCATGTCCATTGCTTCCATGGAACTATCCATCTCATCCTCTGCCATAGCCTTCTTCTTTTACTTCCATTCTTTCCCAATATCAGGATCTTTTCCCATGAAATCTGTCTTCTTATGATGTGGCCCAAGTATTTAAGCTTCAGCTTCGGTATTTGTACTTGTAATGCATAATAATTTCCCCTCATTGGAAGGACAAATGACGTATAGAGGATAAATTGAAGATTTTTGTTAGAGAGCAGTAAGTTTAAGTAGGACTGAGAAGGGTCACTTGCAGAAAATGGGACTTTAGCTGAGACTTGAAGAAGGTCAGGGAAGTCAGTAAGTGGAGATGAAAAAGGAGAAAATTCCAGGCTTGGAGGACAGTCTGTGAAAATGTTGGAGATGGAGTGTCTTGTTTGAGGAACAGTAAGGAGGCCAGTGTTATTTGATCTCAGAGCACACAGAGGGGAGTACTGAGTAAGAAGACTGAAAAAGTAAGAAGGCACAATATTGTGAAGGGCATTAAAAGCCAAACATAGAATTTTTTGTTTGATCCCATAGGCAGTAGAGAGCTGGAGTGAACTGAATGGTGATGTGTGAAATGGTCAGACCTGTACTTTAGAGAGCTAGAGTTGATGGATGAATAGAAGAGTGGGAGAGAGACTGGAGGCAGAGGGGACAACCATCCGGCTACTGTAACAGTTTAGGAATGAGGTAAGGGTCTGAGGCAGGGCAGTAGCAATGTTGGGGAGAGAAGGCATATTTGAGAGATGCTACAAAGATAAAATCGACAAGACTTGGCAAATGATTGGATATGGAGGGTGAGAGAGATAATGAGGAATCCAGGATGACACCTGAATTTCAAGTCTGTATGACTAGGAGGATGGTAATATCCTCCACAGTAATAGGGAAGTTTGGAAGAGGGGAAAGGGTGGGAGGTGAATTTGATTTTAGTCATGTGTTTTAGATATCTATGAGACATTTGGTTTAAGATGTCTAATAGGCAGTTGGAGATAGGAGATTGCAGATTAGAAGAGACGTTAGAGCTGAACAAATGGATCTGAGAGTCAGCTGCATAGCATGAGATAAAAATTGAATACATAAGAACTAATGAGATCATCAAGTGAAATAGGATAAAAGAAGAAGAAAAGACCCATGTATATCACCAATGTGATACCCACAGCAGCTGCTATGAATATTACAGGTGTATTTCCAAGTTTGAATCACAAGATGTAACAGGCTCTCTTCTTTGAAGACAAAACCAAGATATTTATTCATGTTCATATACCAGAGCTCAATGCAGGTCATATTGACCTATTAAGGGGTAGGGAAGATCTTCAAATTCCCTAAACATTATACTATGAAAGGACCTTGGGGAACAGTCATGGTTATCAGGCATGATATGAATGAAGATCCAGCAAAGAAGATTGAGAAGAAGCATTCAGATAAGTAGGAAGAGAATTAGATGAGAGTAATGGCTTGAAAACCTAGAGAAAAGAAAGTATGTAGAAGAGTGTGATTGACATTATCAGTAATTGCAGAGAGGTGAAAAAGGATAAAAAGGGTGAGGATTGAAAAGAGGCCCTTAGATTTGGCAATGAATTATTAGTGACTTTGGAGAGGGCAGTTTCAAATGAATAATGAAGCCAGAAGTCAGACTGCAGAGAGTTAAGAAGATAGTGAAAGGGAAGGAAGTAGAGGCATTGATTATAGATGTCCCTCTCAAGGAGTTTATCCATGAAAAGGAGGAGGAAAATAAGATGATTGGTTTGGAAAACTACGAATAGAAGTCAGCATCTTTTCCGCAACTTACAGTTTTAGAGTTCCCTAGAGCACTGAGGTTAAGTGATTTACCCAGGGTCACATAGCCAATATGTGTCCAGAGCAGGCACTTGACTCCTTGTATTCCTGGCTTTTAGATCAGCTTTCCACTAGAGACTGCCTCACTGCCTCTCAAAAATCATAAAATTTGAACCATTTACTTTTTTAGTTTTAAAAAGGAAAAACCATTTAATATAAATTTTAACAAAGTATTCTGTCTTTTCCATTTATGTTGCTTTCCAAAATATAGTAGTAGTGTTTGTTATTCTTCTTTTTCTACTCTCTGCCATTTTATATGAGTCTATATATCACTGCTTTCTATACCGTCCTATTTCCTTTTCTTTTACTGTTAGCGTTCTCCTTCAATTAATTGGTTTTCCAGGTAAGCACTCATTTTCTCTCATTTCCACCTCCTCCCATTATAAAAACAAAATAAAACAAAAAATCTCATGTAACAAATATGCCTAGTCATGTGTGAGGAAGACCCCAAGTATATGAGAGGACCCCACATGAAAGAGGCCCACTGGCTGTCCTTGTTTAGCTAGAAGGTAGGCAAAATAGACAACTCTAATCTCTTCTCCCTCCCCTCGTTTTCTCCATGAGAGGCTTTAATTCCTTCCAAGAGGGGAAGAAGGAAGTTGGGGTCAGAGGCTTACTCCCCTCAGAGAGAGTGGGTCCCAAGCTAGAAATATATTTATCTGCTCCCTTAAATATTGTTCATGTAGAGGATATGATTGAGTTCTAGTTCTGTTTAATTTGTTATTTTTGGGGAAAGGAGACCCTTTATAACCAAGGCTTGACCCACTTAATTACCAGTTACACAAGGAATACTGATAGTGAATAGCAAAGAAACCCAAACAGAATATCATAGAAGGTATACATAGGAGAATATATACCAGACAGAGACTGAAAGGAACTCTCCCATTGGGATCGAAGTTACTTGACTCAGCCAAGAGAGGGAGTCCTGGATCTCACCCAAGGGTAAGTTGTCTGCAATCTCTGATGTAGCAAGCTAGAGATAGGGATTTGATAAAGTCAATCAGCTCCTTTCATGTCTTCTCAGTGTCTTTTCCTTCAGTAACCTGAAGTGGGGTTGGCTTCTTCTATCTTCCTTCTCAAAGCTGAAAACAATAAGCACCTGAAAGCAACTTCCTTCAGAGCTTAAGGAGTTTCAAAGGGAGCTGGTGCTTGAAGAGTCCCCAAAAGGGACTGGTGAAGTCTGGAGCTTTCTCACCTCTTGTCCAACTTTTCCCAGCCCCTATCAATGGGCCTTGGAATAGGGGTTACATGTGACAAAGTTTCCCATATTATGCAGCTAACTTTCTTTTGAAAAGTAGTGTATACTTGCTTCCATTCCTTCATGACTCACTTCTTAAAACCCTTGTAGTCTAATTTCTGTTCTTACTACTACTTTACTGAAACTGCTCTTTCTACTTTCTGATATATCACACTTTATAAATGAAAGGGTGGGACTAGGTGATTTATAAGGTCCTTCAGGAGAGGCTATGAATATTTTTACTCTTTAAAAATTTTTAGTAATGTTCTTAGAGTCCTAGCAGATTGTGGGTTAAAGGGTCAGAGGGTATAATAAGTTTTGTAATTTTTTTTTTCTTAAGCAATTGGGGTTAAGTAACTTGCTCATGGTTACAAGGCCAGTTATTTCTGGGTGTGGTGCTAAGTATCTGAGCCCGGATTCCATCCCCCAGGTCATCCCGACACTGGGGCCGGTGCTCTTACTCACTGTGCTACCTGGACGCCCCAAGTTTTGTAATTTTTATGGTATATTCCCTACTTGTTAAAAAAGCTTGTACTAGAATTAATACTTGTTTTCCTTCATTGCAAAGGTGAACTCAGGAGAATAGATAATAAATGGTATGTTGTGAAAATATAGCTTGGGATTAAGATATGAAAGATACCAAAGACTTAGAGCTTATTTAAAAAAAATGTATAGGCTTTCTTGAAGGAGAATCAGAGGGTGAAAGCACCAAACAGTATCACAAAAATGAAATTGATTATCTCATAAAAGAAAGGAAATGAGTTATTGCAAATGCAGAAGAGATTTTAGAATCAATTGGCTGTGTGTAATCAGATAATTGATTTGAATAAACAATGGTCAAAATATAGAATTAGAAGAAAGAATAAAAATGAGAAAATAGTGTCTTGTGTAATTATGACAACTTCAATCTGACCTACTTAAATAATCTACTCCGGGAAATGGATAAAAATAAAGATATTGATGATCATGTTTCCTTAGACAGATTTAGACACTAAAAGGATTGTCATCACAAGGCCAAAATAGTCTAAAAATGTCACAGGAAGCAAATCCTTACCCAGTAGAGAAACATACCTTCCTACCCCATAAACATGATGGAAAAGAATGATGGAAGCTTACAAATTTAGTTTCGTAAAAGAATCAATTCAACTAAAGGCCCAGCTTATTTACCAAGCTCATTATCTGTCTGAAGTATTCACTAATAGCTATATTATCACTAGGTAATTTTTAGTAATCTAACTATATCATAGTTTGGACAATAGACATTATCTACTTGGGAAAAATCAGATAATATTAATATACCAAAAAAAAAAAAAGGTAGCCCAGAACACATTAGTATTCTGTCTTATGGAATGTACTTTTCCTTACCTCTAACTCTTAGAATCCTTAGTTTCTTTCAAGACTTAATTCAAAAATAGTATATAAAATCCCCCTAGTTGCTAGTTCTCATCCCAGCCCTCCTTCCCCTCATCACCTCGTATCTATTTGATATATATCAATATATGTAAATGTTTCCTCCACTAATAGAATGTAAGTTCCTTGAGATCAGGAACAACTTCATTTTTTTTTTTTAATCCCTAGAATCTAGCACAATTCTTTGGTGTGTAGAAAGTGCATAATAAATTCTTGTTGGTTGGTTGACCCATAGCCATTGATATCTTGATTTTCCTTTCCATAATTACTAGACCAAATGATGAAGAATATCAGATTGTCATGTATGAATTAATGGCCTATTGAATTTGTCCATAAGGACACAGATTCTGAATGAGATCTTGAATAAGGGTGGACTGGATCATCTTTGGGAAACTGTATGGTGCTTTTAGAAATCCCAGGCATTTCCTTGTTATTAAAACCCATATTGTAAATGCATTTTCCTGGTGTACTATGTGATTGAAAAACAGAGAACTACAGTCTCTGAAGAATTAAAATTTCAAGTGACTAAAAGAATATGGAAAAACGCATATTGTATATAAGTAAAAGGAGCAACATATTGCCATCAATGTCCTTTGCAGAAGAAATAGCATAAAATACATTATTTTTGACATGTATAATCAGAAAAGGAAGGGACTCAGTTATGAATTGAGAGAATGAAAGATAATTAAAGACCCAAAGGAAAGCCCCTGGTAAGTTAGGTAGATCTTTTATTTAGACTTAATGGAAGTCCATGGATGAGAATCTTACTAGCTGTAAATGAGAAGAAAAAGTATGAATGGGTCACAAGCCACACTAATAGAATGAACACTCAAATCAATAAGAATCATAGACATATTCAAGAAACAAAAGTGTTCATAGAGTGTCTATTTTCCCTTATCCCTACCAGTACTGATTTTTATTGTTTTAAACTATTTTTGTGAATTTGATGTATGTGTGGTAGCAACTCCAAGTTGTTTTAACATGTATATTTCTCTGATTGTTAGAGAGTTTAAATGATTTCTCAAGTGGACATTTTGTCCTTTGAAAATTGTAATTTGACGATTTTTATGTTGGGAAATGAATATTGCTCTTATAGATTTGTATCTCTTCTAGATAGATCTTAGAAGCAAGATTTTTCTTAGATATAGTAACTTCAGGAATTATTTTCTTATTCTTTTTCTTTTTCTTTTGAATATATTACTTTTTCTCTTTGGAAAATCTTTTATTTTGTGTAATAAGATCCAGAGACCCTATAGCATACTGTGAAGAATGATGAGTTTGATACTAGGGATACCTTGATTCAAACTCCTGCCTCCAAAACATCTTGTATGACCTTGGGCAAATTTTTTAACCACTCTAACCTTAAAACAGGTGGGGAGCTCCCCAGGACTTATTTCCTAAGTCATAAAAAGTTTATGATAGGTATAGGTAGTAGAAATTGCCATACTGTGAATTCCTTAAGCGACAAAATCCTTTGCATAATTGCCTGTATCATTAAATGTTTGTTTTGTCTTTAATAATTTCTTCCATTTTTCTAAAGATAGTTTTTTTATCTTCTCCAAAATGAAGTAAATATGTTATTCATTTTTCCTATTTTTAGTTTAAAAAAAACCCAACAACTCATCGATAGTCAAGAGACATCATAGCAGACCTGCACAACTAGCAGCCTGTGAAAGAATTTTGTGAAAAATGTAGAGGAAAACATCTACGTTTTTCATGGGCTGCCCAAAATCCTGTGGCATGCCTCCAGGCCACTTATGGCCCCAGGCTATAGGTTGTACAGGCCTGCATTATAGTATGTAAGAGTTATACATACATATTGCCGTCCAGTTTAAAAAAAATCACTACACAGATGTTGTGTTTTAGAATTTATCAACCACTAACTGATATCACTTGATCCTACTTCTGGATTTTCTTAATTCTATTGCAGTGATCTACAAATGAACTTTAACTCTTAACCTCTTTTTTTTTGCTTTTTGGAGGGGGGAAAGCAGGGCAATTGGGGTTGTGACTTGACCAAAGTCACATGGCTAGTAAGTGTTATGTGTCTGAAGCCGGATTTGAACTCAGTTTCTTCTGACTTCAGGGCCAGTGCTCTATTCACTGTGCCACCTAGCCATCCCGACTCTTTCCCTCTTAAACTAGAACCTAAAACAGATCTGTCCTGTTTATCCCTGGTGCTGTGTGACCATGGAGAAATTACTTAACCTCATTGAGCCTGTTTCCTTATCAGTAGAGACAGTAATACTTGGACTGCCTACTTCCTAGGATTATTGTGAGATATCATAATTTTACAAATCACTTAGATTTGAAACCTTTGTACTATGCCTAGAGGATCATAGGATCACAAATTTAGAACTAGAAAGGACTTTAAAGGTTATTTTAAAAAAATTTTTTTTAAAGCAATCGGGGTTAAGTAACTTGCTCAAGGTTACATGGCCAGTTATTTCTGGGTGTGGTGCTGAGTATTTGAGCCCGGATTTGATCCAGGTCATCCCGACACTGGAGCCAGTGCTCTTACTCGCTGAGCCACCTGGCCACCCCTAAGCAATTGGGGTTAAGTAACTTGCTCAAGGTTACATGGCCAGGTGTTTCTGGGTGGGTGCTTAGTGTCTGAGCCCGGGATTCAATCTCCAGGTCATCCCAACACTGGAGCCAGTGCTCTTACTCGCTGTGCTACCGGCCGCCTCCTAAAGGTCATTTTTATAAATGAGAAAACAGAGAAACAAAGAAGAGAAGTAACTTTTCCAGGGTCATACAACTAACAAATGTCTAAGGCAGAATTTGAACCACAGGTCTTCCTGTCTCCAAATCCAGTATTTTATGAACTACTTCCTCTGCTTCTATTCAGGCCTAAAGTCCTGCTGATTATCATATCTTCACAATTGTTCTTTCTGTTTTATTCCTACTTATAACACATTAGAGACAGCCAGTTGCTCAGTGGATAGAGCACTGGACTTGAAGTCAGGAAGACCTGAGTTCATCATCCAGCCTTAAATGCTTCCTAGCTGTGTGACCCTGAACAAGTCACTTAACCTCTCATTACCTGACAGAATGGATCCACTGGAGAAGGAAATGCAAACCACTCCTGTGCTGTGGGCTGCTCAGTGTCCAGCACTTAAGCATGACCAGAGATGTGAATAAGAAATGACCAGGCCATGTGGATAGTTCAAGGAAGAATGATGAACTCCGTTTATTGATTCTTAGTACAAGGTTTTTATAGAGCAAATGAGACAAACGAAGGGGACTCAAGTTTTCTAAACATTACCTTAGTCTGTTGTATCTTAGAAGTAACACAGATTAGATAATTTGATAAGGATTTGTTATGTAGGTGAATAAAGTTTTAGGGTAAAACCTTTGACCTAGGCCTCAGGTATCTGCTAATGCAGTCACAGTCATAAATGGATACAATTGAGAGCAAACTTCAAAGCCAAAGCTGCAATCCTCAAAAGACATCACACTTAGACCTGACCACCCAAAGATACCTTTGGGCGAATTTGCTGAATCAAATATTTTAGCTCTTAATAACTAAAGTCTTGGGGTATAGCCTATTGATCTCAGAACTCAAGTAACATCCTTATAAGTGTAACCCATAACAAAAAATTCAAGGAGCTAACTTAACAAAAAAGTGGCATCTCAAAGAGATTCTTGTTTTAAAGTCCACTATTAGGATTTAATATCTGAGTCCTGAACCAGGCCTCTTTGGTTCCCCACACTCCAGTATCTTGCTCCAGTATCCCAAATGGGATCATGAAAGTTCAGTCACAATTAAAACAACCGAACAACAAAAATATCACCTTAATCCAGGGCTTCATCATCTTATGCCTGAACTATTACAAGACTACTAATTGGCCCCTCCCCTCTGCTTTCTTGCCTCTTTAATCAAATCTAAACATGTCACTGACAGATTGGTTTTCATAAAATACTGCTCTGTTTTTTTTATACTTCCATCTAGAATCTTTCAGTGCCTCCCCATTCATCTATAGAATAGAGTTCAAAATCCTTAGCCTGACATTCAAGGCCCTCCATAATCTTTTTTTCTATCTCCTTTTCTAACTTTATATCCCATAAATACCCTGCATGTACCTTTTACTTCAGAAAAAAAAAATGAAAACCAAACTACTTCTGCTAATTTTCTAGTGTACCTTGTGTGTTCATATCTTTGTACCTTTCTTATGTATGCCATTATTGGGGAATTCCCTCCCTCTACCCCTCCAGTCATCTAACGTCCTTTCAAAACTCAACTCAAATCCTTCTTCTGTAAAACCTTCCTGACTGCTTTAGTACACAGTAACTCTTTCCTTTCTATCCCTATAGCACTTAATATTTGTATAATTTCTTTGGCATATGATATATACTACCTTATATCATTGTTTATCTTATGTATATGTTCAATATCCTCAACTGGATCATTAGCCCAGTGAGAATAGTGACTGTGTCTTAAAAATATTTTTTAAACGGTGGTAGTATTTATTATAACAGTCCATAGATAAAGTCTGAAATGTGGATGAGAGACTTAATATCTTGGTTACTGTTTGGGATTGGATGGTTCCTAAGCCTTAAGGAGTATCATTTGCACATTTGATAATGAGAATCACAAAACAGGAGCATAGGACTTCCCAGGCAGATTTGGTGCAGTGGGGGGATGTTAGGGTAGTTGGGAGAATGAGGCTCCTTTGGACCTCTGTGCATTCTGTGCTACTAGAGGACCCAAGTAAATGGCCTGTGTTATCAGCCGCAACTACTATTGCCTCCCTCTCTAACTCTCTATTTTTGCCTCTTCCCCCCTCCCTCCCTCTCTCTCTCCTTCCCCTTCTCTCTCCATGTGCCATGTCTTAGCTTCAGGAACACCAAGAAGAGATTGAGGGAATGATGAATGCCATCTTCAGGGGTGTTTTTGTACACCGTTACAGGTGAGACAAGGGACCCCACTCATTTCATGCCTCTGTTCAGTAGAAAAATTAGGTGAGGGCTATTTTTTGTGGGGTGGGGTGCATCTTGCAGAATAGAGAGAAAGGTAGCTGTGCCCTTTTATTTCTTTTGGCTCCAGGGATGTCCTCCCTGAGATCCGTGCCATCTGCATGGAAGAAATTGGAACATGGATGCAAAATTACAGCACCTCCTTCCTCACTGACAGCTACCTCAAGTACATTGGCTGGACCTTGCATGATAAGGTTGATTCAGAGTTTCTTCCTTTTTCTCTTTTCTTCTGGTTCCAATTTAGCCCAAAGGCCTCCCAGCTCTTCGTGGTCTTTCTGTTATTCTTAGACAATAACTGTACTTGGTGGTGTTTTCTCTATCAAGCTACTGATTCCTAAAACTTTGTGCCCAATACTCAGCAAAAAGGGAGGGGGAACTGGGAAAGAGATATGTGAGTGTGGGTGGTGCACATGTGTATGTATGTGTAGGAAGTGTTTCAGAGAAGAAATTGAACCTCAGCCTGAGGAGGAATGTAAAGGAGGTTATGGGTAGTCACATAAATGTATTTATACATGTGTGTATATATGCATATGCCTTTTGTGGGTATGTAGATATATTTGTATATATCTTCATGAGTGTGTGTGGTATATAGATATCAGGTACACTAGTAATATCTCAGGAGAAAGGAACTGGGCCGAGAAACCAGGATAATCCCCACTAGGTATATGTCACAACTCCTTTCTAGGGTAATAGGAAAGATAGCTGTACAGTCTTTTATGGATTCTTGCAATACTTCTTTAAGAGAATCCCCTGGTCAAAATGGGTAATTTTCTTTTTTTTTTTTTTAAAGCAATTGGGGTTAAGTAACTTGCTCAAGGTTACACGGCCAGTTATTTCTGGGTGTGGTGCTGAGTATCTGAGCCCAGATTTGATCCAGGTCATCCCAACTCTGGAGCCGGTGCTCTTACTCGCTGAGCCACCTGGCTGCCCCTAAGCAATTGGGGTTAAGTAACTTGCTCAAGGTTACACGGCCAGGTGTTTCTGGGTGGGTGCTAAGTGTCTGAGCCCGGGATTCGATCTCCAGGTGTTCTCAACACTGGAGCCGGTGCTCTTACTCACTGTGCTACCTGGCCGCCCCCAAAATGGGTAATTTTCACATGATGGGGAAATAAAAGATATCTCTACAATCTTAGTGAGGAAAAGTTCAGCCATCTTTTCTTCCTTTTGGCTTTCTGTCCTAGCAACGGGAAGTACGTCTAAAGTGTCTGAAGGCTCTTCAAGGCTTGTATAGCAACCGGGATTTTATTTCCTGTCTGGAACTTTTTACCAACCGTTTTAAGGTTAGACTGGGATAGTGGTGGGAATGTTCCTTTCTTCTCTTCCCCTTGCTTCTCATTTGTTTTCCTGCTGAAGTCCTAGTCTTACCACTCCCATTGCTCCTGTGTCTTCTTAACCCACTCAGCATAATTTTCCATTCCTTTCCCTTAGGACCCTTTAAGATTCTGAAGGTATGATGGAAAGGATTGGTGGGAATATTTGGTACCATGGGATGAGGAGAATGAAGACAATTTGTGGGTTTTGTTCTTCCTCTAATAGGATCGAATGGTTTCCATGGTGATGGACCGAGAGTATGATGTAGCTGTGGAGTCCATCAAGTTACTGACCTTAATCCTGAAGTGAGTTCTGAAATGGGGGAGGGGAAGCATGTTGCTGTAGGGAGCATCTGGCTCTGATGATCATATTGCACCTTTCTAGTGACTCCCTTTCCAAAGTCTTCCACACCTCTTCCCTACCTCTAGGTAGTCTGGGCCTTCCTTATGTGCTGATAGATCTTCACAGAATAAGATCACCTATCTTCATATTCTTCCTCTTCTTCTCCTTCTTCCTGCATATTCTTCATTTTGAAATTTCTTGTGAGTTTTATCTTTCATTCCTTGTTGTTCAGTTTTAGGTCTTCTTCTAGATAATAACCATCCTGTTTCTGTAACATACTTGGGATTCTTTAACACTCTTTTCCCCCTTTCTTGGCAGGAACATGGAGGGAATACTGACAGACACTGACTGTGAGAGCATCTACCCTGTGGTGTATGCCTCCAACCGAGCTTTGGCCTCTGCTGCAGGGGAATTTCTGTACTGGAAGTGCGTTACTGATTAATTCTCACTCTGGTTACCTCTTGTATAATTTGTTTTTTTTCCCCCCAACTACACTCCACTATTCATTTCCCAATACTCCCTGTGTTTTCTAGGTCTCCCTTTCCCCTTGTCTTTCCCTTTTATTCCCTTCTCCCCCTAGCATTTATTTTGCTCACCATTTCCCCCAGGCTTTTCTTTCCTGAATGTGAGGTAGGAATGGCAAGTGGAAGAGAGCAGCATCACAGTCCTCGAAGGAATTTCTTCTATCTCCTGCTAGCTTTCTCCATGGAGAGTGAGGTGAGTGTACAGAGGATAGTGGGACTATGGATCATATATATTTGATTGGATAGTGGTGGTGGTAAGAAGTGGGCCACAGGAAGGAAAGAAACCCTGTCAGGTCTGGGTTGTGTATCTGTGGATTTTGTGGGCCTGTTAGTATGCTGAGAACAAGGTAGTTAGGCATTAATGATGGCAGTGAGGTTGCATAGGAAAAGGGTGGGAATAACTGTTGGCTTATGGAAAGGCAGAGACAATGTATTCTGTACAGTATATTCCCCAGCAGAGAAATCTATGGCCTATGATTCTCCCTCTTCCACAGCTTCATGACCATGCAGCTTATCTGGTGGACAGCCTGTGGGACTGTGCAGGGCCTCAGCTGAAGGACTGGGAGAGTTTGACAGGGCTGCTGCTGGAGAAGGATCAAAGTGAGAGCTATGTGATGGGCTGGGGAAGTTGGACTATGTGTATTCTGAGAGTTAATTCAGCAAATATTTATATTCAGCATTTACTATGTGCAAGGCACTATGCCAGATAGATGCTGGGGATACGAGGATGGGTATAAATAACACTTGGCTCTATCAACGAGTTTATGATCAAATTGGGAGGAGGGGTTTCTTGGAGACTGGGAAACATGAACACAAAAATCTGTAATATATGAGAGAGGCTGATGAGTAGAAATGGAAGGTCCCAACAACATGCTGTGAGAACATGTTTCAGAAGAGGGTGAGCGCACCTAGATAGGAGAAACCTAAGGGTGACAGTAATTGATTGTGAGCTAGTTTGTGACTTTGTTTTTATCTTATTGCTCACCCAGGCCTGGGGGATGTGCAGGAGAACACTCTGATAGAGATCCTTGTGTCTAGTGCCCGGCAAGCTACAGAGGGTCACCCTCCTGTGGGGAGAGTCACTGGAAGAAAGGTATGAACTTGTGAGTAGTATGGATGGTGAGAGGGTGGCTGTATTGAATCAAGACAGATGTTTCTGTCTGGGTCTTGGGTTAGGTTATTCCCTACCTCACTCCAAAGCCATGCTATAAATCTGCTTCTAGGAGTATAGAGTCTCTTAGAGAATTAAGTTATTTCTTTATTCCTGGCTAGTGAATTAAAGGTGTGTGCAAACAAATGAAAAATTTTAATATACGGTTAGGAGGGGTAACCTTTAGTTATTATATAATTGGAATTCACCCAAGTTTTCTTCAGTTTCTTTTGTTCCTTTCTGATTCTTAGGGTTTCACTGCCAAAGAGCATAAGATTCAGGCAGATGACAAGTTAAAGCTGACAGAGCACCTCATTCCTCTTCTGCCTCAGCTGTTAGCCAAGGTACAGCATCCTTCCGTATTAAGGAATGAGAAAAAAATGAGGAAATTCCCCCAAGGGAATGGAGGCTGGAGCAGGAAATAAAGCAACTTAATATGTGTTTCATCCTTTACCACAGTTTTCAGCTGATGCAGAAAAGGTTTCCCCCTTGCTTCAGCTTCTGAACTTCTTTGACCTCAACATCTACTGCACCGGACGCCTAGAGAAAGTAAATGGAGAGTGGAAAGAATGCTCCTCATTATTTCCCTTCTGATATGTTCTGTCCACTGATCTCTGTTCCCATCCCCAGACACAGGTGCCATACTTTCAGCCCCTGGTTCTCCCTTTTCAGAACTCAGGTATTTAATTGCTTAACACCAAAATTTCCTTACTCTGGCATTCTGTCATTGAACCCCCCACTCCCAAACCCCAGACTCTCATGTGGTACCTTCTCTTATCCCTTCTAGCCTTTGTTCCCTAAATGCTACTCCTTATTGACCCTGTATTCTCCCTAGCATTTAGAGTTGCTCCTTCAGCAGCTTCAAGAAGTAGTGGTGAAGCATACAGAACCTGTGGTATTAGAGGCTGGGGCCCGAGCCCTCTACTTGCTCTGTGACCCAGAGTTCACCTTCTTCAGCCGGGTGGACTTTGCCCGTAGCCAGCTGGTAGACCTGCTGACTGACCGATTCCAACAGGAGCTAGAAGAGCTACTACAGGTCAGGATTGGATACAGGGCCTAGGTGTCAGGGCTCTTCAATTTTTTTTTTCCTTTTGGAGGGCAATTGGGGTTGAGTAACTTGCCCAAGGTTACATGGCTAGTTTTGTTTGTGTGGGGGTTAAGTGTCTAAGGCCGGAACCAGTCTCAGGTCCTCCTGACTCTGGGGCCAGTGCTTTACTCACTGCGCCACCTAGCCGCCCCAGGGCTCTGCATTTCTGAAGGGAATTAAGAACCAGAGTAAAAATATTGAGGTCCCAGAAGAGGAATGAAAGCTAAGGAGGGAAGGACAAGTGCATTTTGGGGGGAAAATTCTGATGTAAAGCCCGTTTTGTCCTTAGGGCTCCTTCTTGGATGAGGATGAGGTGTATAACATGGCAGCCACTCTAAAGCGTCTTTCTGCCTTCCACAAGTGAGCACTTCCTCTTCTTCCTCTCCCCGCTTTAACCTCTCCTGGTACAGTCCATTTTAACCCTTTTCTCCTCCCTCCACCCTTATTTCCAGTGCCCATGATCTAACACGTTGGGAGCTGTATGAGCCATGTTGCCGACTCCTGAAAAAAGCTGTGGATACTGGAGATGTTCCTCGACAAGTGAGCCAGTGGGGAAAAGAGGATAGAGCAGGAACTTTACAAAGGACTTCTAGGCTTGCCAAATACTACAGCCATTTCCAATTGCAAGAATATACCCAGGGATTTGGAGAGATGTTTCTGTTCTTATACTATTGGAAGGTGCCCCACTTCTACCCAAATGAAGAAAACTATTGGTGCCATCTCAGTGTATTTCAGGAGACTTAAGTCTTTTCAATGCCCAAAGGCTTAATTCTACACATAGTCAGTCCCCTTAAAGAGAAGGGAGAGAATGTGATAGGAAATAGTCCCATGTTAGTTGTCTTTCCCCCTTCTCACATCTTTCAATTTTCTCTTTTCCTACACCTTCTGTTTTTCCAACCTTTATTTCCCTTCATTGAATCATGTAGATAATCCTCCCAGCGCTGACTCTCATCTATTTCTCTATCCTTTGGACATTGGCTCATGTCTCTGGATCAAATTCTTCACAGGTGACTATGAAACTAATGTGACGAAATTGGATATAGGGGAAAGGTAGTCAAGGAAGTTTGTCTTTGTCTTTATTGTAATCATTCCCCTCCCCAATTCACCTCCATAGGAACAGGTGCTGGGCTTGAGGGGCAAATTGTTGACTTTCTGTGATCTCTGCCAAAACTGCCTTTCAGATGTGGATTCAGAGATCCAAGAACAAGTGAGACCTTTACTGAAGCTTGGGGGTGGGATATTTCCATTAGACTAAGAGGAGATATATCAAAAAGAAATGGTCTTTTTTATGTAGCCTGACCCTTAATTCTTTATCTCTGGTTTTACCTTCTCTCCCATTAGGCTTTTGTCTTATTAAGTGACCTGCTCCTTATCTTCAGCCCTCAGATGATTTTGGGGGGGCAGGATCATCTGAAGCCTCTCATCTTCCTTCCTGAGGCCACCCTGCAGTCAGAATTAGCTAGCTTCCTCATGGACCATGTCTTCATCCAGCCAGGAGAGCCAGGCAGTGGTACCAGAGTGGAGTTGGGGCTGTTGGTGGGGAGAGCTCTAAGGTCTGAGATTAGATCACAGAGCTAGAGGAATATGGCCTTTATTTTATTTGTTTCCTCTTGGTACTCTGGCTTAGATATTAAAGATGCAGAAGAGGAACAGGCACAGATTGAACAGCTGCACCAACGTCGTCGTCTTTTGGCTGGATTTTGTAAGCTCTTACTCTTTGGGGTTTTGGAAATGGAAGCAGCCTCAGATGTCTTAAAGCACTACAGCAAGGTATGGAATAGAGCTAATTATGGAGGGGAAGAGAAACAGAGTTAGGCATAGAAACATCTTCAAGTACTGTAAGGTTCTGAGAAGAATGGATAGGACAAATTGGAGTAAGAGCTAAGAGAACAAGAGTAGAAAAAAGAGGAGAGACTGGGAAAATTAGAAAAGAGAACTTAGTGGGGATCCAGAGAAGAGAGTCTGTTCTTTTTGTAAAGAACTTTTTATTTACCCTACCCTGTCTAGGAAGGGAAGGAAACTGGGTGAATTTTTAAAGGAGAAAGGATTTAATGAAGTATAGATTTTAGCTCCATGTGCCCCCCAAAATCTGACTCCATTTTATGAGGCTACTAGTACTCACTGTGAAGCCTCTGTAATGACTGGAAAAATGTAGATATCTAGAGAGAGATGGAATTTCCATTCTTAATGGAATATTTTCCTTAAGTATGATTTCTTTGGAAACTTCTGTTGGAATTATCTCTTTATATTTGGTGTTTCTTCCACCCTGAGAAGAAAGGGGAAAATTCTATGTGTTTCTCTCCTCAGTTCTACAATGACTATGGTGATATCATCAAGGAAATACTAACACGGTCAAGACAGATCAACCGAAAACAGTGTTCTCAAACCCTGTTGCTTAGCCTTAAACAGGTATCTACATTCTTCTCAGGGCCTCCAGCCTGATTGCATCTTTTCTTCAAAGCCTATACATATCTCTACCTAATCTTTAACAATTGCATATTAAACAATTCAAGGACAGGAATTTTGCCTCATTTCTTTTGAATGCACTATATCATTTAGTAGGGAGGTACCCAGTAAATGTATGTAGACTCACTAAGCAGATGCCATCCCTACCCCCATATAACTTTCCCTTTCTGCTTAGAACTTGGGAGTCCTAGAGTTAAGATAGGGGTGAGTTCCTTCTTTTCTGCCCTATTTTCATTTCCCCAATCTCTGTCACAGAGTAGGCAGTGTTTCTCAACTTAGTTATTGCCATTGGGTTAGGATAAAGGATATGCCTCCCTGAGGGACTGAGCAGAGGTGTTGGAGAACTGCTGTGGTATCAAGGAAGGAGTCCTGGATTTGAATTTAGAAGATCTAGTTCCAGGTGTTTTATTATGACTTTGAAGAAATCACTTAACTGCTCTGTAACTGTTTTCTTGGTAAAATGGTAAAGAGTATAATGAGATTTCTGTGAAAGTACTTAGTGTATAATGTGAATTCTTATTTTTTTCTGCCTTATACTGTTCTTCCCCTTTCCAAATACACCACCACTTTTGGGAACAGTTGTATACAGAGCTGTTACAGGAGCATGGGCCAAAGGGCCTGGATAGTCTCCCAGCCTTCATGGAGATGAGGGATCTGGCTCGGAGGTTTGCCTTGAGCTTTGGACCTCAGCAACTACAGAACCGTGACCTCATCGTCATGCTGCACAAGTGAGGATGCCCTGATATGTTGGCTGGGGAGAGAGGTGGAATTTGGGTGTCCAGGACTTGAACAAAGATTGTGGAAGGCTAGGAGAAATAGGGAAATAAGAATACTGAAAACAAGTTGTGGGGATTTTTGGGCTTTGGAGAACAAGGTGGGTTTTAGATACAAGATACATTGGTCCTTGGAGGGGTATGAGAGATGATCATCCTCCTACGATAATTTTCTCCCTGTCAAGAGAAGGCATCAAGTTTTCCCTGGCAGAGTTGCCTCCAGCTGACTCCTCAAATCAACCTCCCAATTTGGCATTTTTGGAGCTGCTTGAAGAATTTTCACCTCGTCTTTTCCACCAGGATAAGCAGCTCCTGTAAGTTACTGCCAGAAATATGAAGGTGGGAGTGGTTGTAGGAGGAGAATGGAGTGGGGAAGAGACATTGGTTAACTCAAACCCCCTTTCCCTTTCTCTCCTGTCTCAGGCTGTCCTATTTGCAAAAGTGCCTGCATCAGGTCCCACAGTCATCTAGCCATTCTTGGGGCCCAGTCATTTCCTATTGCCGTTCCCTCAGCTCACAAGAAAATGGTGCTGAGACCACTCCTCAGAGACACTCCCAGCCCAAGAGGAGACGTATAGAAGGTAAGGACCTTTTGCATAATCTTCATAATCCCCATCCATTTCTCCCTTAGGGCAGCAACCAACAAATATTGCCATTTTTCTAACTCCTAGCAGTTGTTCTCTTTATCAGTTCATTGAATTATATAAAGGAATTCCAAACTGAGAGGAACAAAAACCCCAGATGATCATAAAACCAAGCTCAGTCAATAAAAACAGTTATTTATGAAATGCCTATTTGTCAAGCATTATGCTAAGCACTAAAGATAACACAGAAATGTAAAAGGAGCTCACAGTCTTACAAAGGGGAGACAACATGCAAATAACTATGTATGAACCAGCTATGCGTGAGATAAATAGGGAATAATCAAACAGAAGAAAGGCCCTAGGATTTAAGAGGAATTAGGAAAAGCATCTTTTAGAAAATGAAATTTTAGCTGGGACTTGAAGGAAGCTAGGGAAGCCTAGAGCTGTAGATATGAAGAAAGAGAGCATTCCTGGCATGATTACAGTGAAAATGCCTAGAATTTGGAGATGAAGTGTCTTGTTCAAGGAACAAGAAGGAGACCATTGTCATTGGATCAAGGGAAGCAAGTTATAAGGTATGAGAAGAATGGAAAAGAATTTGTGTGTGGGGTCAGATTATGAAGGACTTGGAACACCAGAAGATCCTAAAGGTTATAGGGAGCTACTGGAGTTTAGTTAGTAGGGGAATGACATGGTCAGACCTTTGATTTAGGAAGATTACTTTGACATTTGAATGGAGGATGGACTGGAAATTGGAGAGACTTATGGCAGGCAAATCAGTAGGCTATTGCCTCTTCCTATCCCACCTCCCACTTGTTTTATTCTATACTTTGATCCTATCCCTTTTGAAAAGTGTGTGCTTCCAACTTCCCTTCCCCCTATCCTGCCCTCCCTTCCATCATCCCCCCTCTCATTCCCTTCCCCCCTACTCTCCTGTAGGGTGAGATATCCTATGTAGTGTGTATGTCATTCCTTCCCTAAGTCAAATTCAATGAGAATAAGGTTGACCCATTCCTCTTTGCCTTCCTGTTCTTCTGCTCCATTGTAACCATTTTCCCTTGCCTCTTCTATATGATAGTTTACTCCATTCTGTCTCTGCCCATCTACTCTTATATTCCTATCTGACCTCTTAATTTCACCTTTTAAGTATCATCCCTTCCTATTAAATTGATCCTGTGCCCTCTATCTATGTATACCTGTACACATATATACACATATTCACATTTGTATTCATATGCCCATATGCCCTCCTATATAGACATATATATGTATGTGTGTGTATATATGTGTGTGTGTGTGCGTGTATACACACAAATTTCTATTCCCTTCAACTATTCTTGTACTGAGAAAAGTTTCATCAGTTACAATTATCATTTTTCCATGTAGGGATGTAAAGAGTTCAACTTTGATAAGTTCCTTATGATTTCTTTTCCCTATTTACCTTCTCATGCTTCTCTTGATTCTTGAATCTGAATGTAAAATTTTCTGTTCAACTCTGGTTTTTTCATCAAGAATGCTTGAAAGTCCTGTTTTCCACTGAATGACCATATTTTCCCCTGAAACAGGATACTCAGTTTTTTTTTGTTGTTTGACAACTTTTTTTTTAAATGCTTTATTAACTTCTGGTTTACGTCATTCATTTCTGCCAGATTTTGAGTTACAAATTTTTTCCCTGTTTTTCCCCTACCCAACACCCCAAAATAACGGTCCCACAGGATATCCCCTCCTCTAATCTGCATTCTCTCATATCTTCTCCCATACCCCCTTTGACTTTTCCAGTAGGGCATGTATGCCCTATGTATTTTCCAGTATGCCCCAATGCCTGTAGTTCTTATTTCCCAATTACATGTAAAATAGTATTAATAATTGTATTTATATATACATAATTTTTTTTTAAAGCAATAGGGGTTAAGTAACTTGCTCAAGGTTACACGGCCAGTTATTTCTGGGTGTGGTGCTGAGTATCTGAGCCCGGATTTGATCCAGGTCATCCCGACACTGGAGCCGGTGCTCTTACTCGCTGTGTTACCTGGCCACCCCTTATATATACATAATTTTAAATATTTGATTTTAAAACTTTGAATTCCAGATTCATTCCCTTCCTCCCTTGTCACCCACCCTTACTGGGAAGATAAGAAATTCAGTATAGGTTGTACATGTGTAACTATGCAAAACATTACCATACTAGATATATTGTAAAAGACTGACTGTATTTCCCTCCCTCCTATCCCACCTCCCACTTGTTCTATTCTCTACTTTGACTCTGTCCCTTTTCAAAAGTGGTTGCTTCCAATTTCCCTCCTCTCCAGCCTGCCCTCCCTTCCATCATCCTCCCTCTCATCCCCTTCCCCCCTACTCTCTTGTAGGGTGAGATACCCTATTTAGTGTGTGTCATTCCCTCCCTGAGCCAAGTTCAATGAGAATAAGGTTTTGCCTTTTTGCCTTCCTGTTCTCCTCCATTGTAGCCATTTTCCCTTACCTCTTTTGTATGAGATAGTTCACCCCATTCTGTCTCATCCCATCTCCTCTTGTTATATTCCTCTCTCACCTCTTAATTTCACCTTTTAAGTATCATCCCTTCCTATTAAATTGGTCCTATGCCCTCTATCTATTATACCTGTAAACATATATACACACATTCACATATGTATTCATATGCCCATATACCCTCCTATATAGATGTATGTATGTATATATATATATATTTCTATTCCCTTCAACTATTTTCATATTGAGAAAAGATTCATCAGTTACAATTATCGTTTTTCCATGTTGGAATATAAATAGTTAAACTTTGATAAGTTCCTTATGATTTCTTTTCCCTGTTTACCTTCTCAAGCTTCTCTTGCTTCTTGTATCTGAATGTCAAATTTTCTATTCAACTCTGGTTTTTTGATCAAGAATGCTTGAAAGTCCTCTATTCCACTGAATGACCATATTTTCCCCTGAAACATGATACTCAGTTTTGCTGGGTAGATGATTCTTGGTTTTAATCCCAGCTCCTTTGCCCTCCAGAATATCATATTCCAAATTCAATCCCTCAGTTTAGAAGCTTCCAGATCCTGTGTTATGCTGATTTTGTTTCCACAATATTCAAATTGTTTCTTCCTGGCTGCTTGTAATATTCTCTCCTTCATTTGGGAATTTCATAACCTGGCTATAATATTCCTAGGAGTTTTCTTTTTGGAATCTTTTTCAGGTGATTGGTGGATTCTTTCAACCTCTCTTTTGCCCTCTGATTCTAAAACATCAGGGCAGTTTTCCTTGAAAATTTCTTGGAGGATGATTTCTAGGTTCTTTCTTTGATCATGGCTTTGAGATAGTCCAGTAATTTTAAAATTATCTCTCTTGGATCTATTTTCTAGGTCAGTGGTTTTTCCAGTGAGATATTTCACATTGCCTTCTATGCTTTCATTTGTTTGGATCTGTTTAACAGCATCTTGATTTCTCATAAAGTCAATAGCTTCCATTTGCTCCAGTCTAATTCTGAAGGAATGATTCTCTTCAGTGAGCTTTTGAGATTCTTTTTCCATCTGGCAAATTTGGCTTTTTAAGGCATTCTTCTCTTCATTGCCTTTTTGGGCGTCTTTTGCCATTTGAGTTAGTCTATTTTTTAAGGTGTTATTGTCCTCAGTCAAGCTGTTGACTCTCATTTCATAATTTTTTGCATCGTTCTCATTTCTCTTCCCATTTTTTCCTACACTTCTTTTATTTGCTTCTTAAGGTCCTCTGTGGCCTGTAACCAGCTCATATTTTTCTTGGAAGCTTTTGATGCAGAAGTTCTGACTTCACTGTCTTCCTCCTGTTTCATGCTTTGATCATTTTTGTTCCCAAAATGGGAGGCTAATATTGGGTTGCTTTGTTTTGTTTGCTTCCTTTGCCTGCTCATGTTGCCACTCGATTACTTGACTTTTGGGCTTTTTGCCTCAGTAGGACTCTGCTACCAGACAGGGGAGCTTCATACTAAACTCTGGGGTACCTCCACAGCTCTGGCAAGCTGGTCGCACACCCCAGGACCTCCACCCTAGACTGCAATCCAGATCCAAGCAGGTTAAATCCCCCTCAGACTGGTAGCTTGTTCCCCCTACACTCTGCAGGCCAGGAGCTGAAGCTGCCACGTCGGAGTGGCTGCATGGCTATGGCTCCTCAGTGGCTTCCCACCCCGGGGGAAGAGGCAGACGCACTCCCAGCTACTGGATCCCCAAATCCACACTGCATGACCTCTCACTTTGTCCTTCGCATCTATGTGTTCATAATTCTGGAAACAGCCACAGCTGCTGGTGATCTGGAGTCCCTCTAGCCATTGGTTGGTCAGGCCACCCTGGGGCTAAAACCTTGGTGTGGAGCTGAGCTTGGCTCCCAGAGCGCTGCTCTGGCTGATTCTTGTCATCCTGCTGGCCTGCTGAGCTGTGCTCAGTGGGAGGTTAGCTTCTCTGTGTCATTTTGTGGGTTCTGTACCTCCAAAGTTTGTTCAGAGTCCCCTTTTACATGAATTGGGGGAGGTGGAAGACGGAGTCCCTTGGAAGTCCTGTTACTACTCTGCCATCTTGACTCTGCTGCCCCATGATACTCAGTTTTGCTGGGTAGATGATTCTTAGTTTTAATCCCACCTCCTTTGCCCTCTGGAATATCATATTCCAAACCCTTCAATCCCTCAGTGTAGAAGCTGCCAGATCCTGTGTTATCTTGATTGTATTTCCACAATATTCAAATTGTTTCATCTTGGCTGCTTGTCATACTTTCTCCTTGATCTGGGAATTCTGGAACTGGGCTATAATATTCCTAGGAGGTTTTTTTTGGGACCTTTTTCAGGAGGTGATTGGTGGATTCTTTCAACCTCTATTTTCCCCTCTGGGTCTAAAACAGGGCAATTTTCCTTGAGAATTTTTTGAAGGATGATTTCCAGATTCTTTTTTTGATCATGGCTTTCAGATAGTCCAGTAATTTTTAAATTATCTCTCCTAGATCTGTTTTCCAGGTCAGTGGTTTTCCCAGTGAGATATTTCACATTGCCTTGTATTTTTTTCATTTGTTTGGATCTGTTTAACAACATCTTGATTTCTCATAAAGTCGCTAGATTCCATTTGCTGTAATCTAATTCTGAAGGATTGATTCTCTTCAGTGAGCTTTTGAGATTCTTTTTCCATCTGGAAAATTTGGCTTTTTAAGGCATTCTTCTCCTCATTGCTTTTTGAGCCTCTTTTGCCATTTGAGTTAGTCTATTTTTAAGGTGTTATTTTCTTCAGTCAGGTTGTTGACTCTCTTTTCATGACTTTCTTGTATCATTCTCATTTCTCTTCCCAATTTTTCCTCCACTTCTCTTATTTGGTTTTAAAAATCCTTTTAAAGCTCCTCTATGGCCTGTAACCAGCTCATATTTTTCTTGGAAGCTTTTGGTGCAGGAGTTCTGACATTGTTGTCTCCCTCCTGTTCCATGCTATGATCTTTTTTGTCCCCAAAATAGGAGTGTAAAGTTGGGTTGCTCTGTTTGCTTTGCTTCCTTTCCTTGCTCATGTTGCCATTCAGTTACTTGACTTTTGAGCATTTTGCCACAGTAGAACTCTGCTTCCAGAGGGGAGAGCTTTGTCCCAAATTGCTGGGGTTTTCTCAGCTGCTGGAGATATTAGTTGGGTGCCCTCTCTGAAGCCTCCACACACACTCTGACAGAATGCTCACACACCCCAGGGCCTTCACCCTAGACAGCACTCTAGATCGTAGCAGGTTAAAGCAAGAGTGATTACCTGTTGGACTGGTCACTTGGTCCCCCTACAATCTGCAGGCCAGGAGCTGAAGTGGCTGTGTGGCCTCTGCACCTCAGCCACAAAGGCTGACCATACTCCCTAACTACTGGATCCTGAAGTCCACACTGCATTGCCCTCTCATTTTGTCCTTAGCATCTATGTGCTGATAATTCTGGAAACCGCCACAGCTGCTGGTGATCTGAAGTCCCTCCAGCCGGTGGCTGGTCAGGACCGCCCTGAGGCTAAAACCTCGGCTCATGCGGAACTGGGGTGGGCTCCCAGAGCACTGTGCTGGCCACTACCTGCCGGCCTGCCCAGTTGTCTTCAGTGGGAGATTAGCTTTTCTGTGTCATTTTGTGGGTTCTGTAGCTCCAAAGTTTGTTCAGAGTCACCTTTTACATGAATTGGAGGAGGTGGAAGCTGGAGCCCTGAGGAAGTCCTGTTTCTACTCCCCAATCTTGACTCCCATTTTTCATTTCCCTGTTTTGTCATCTTAGCCCATCTGACCGGTGAGATGTGATACCTCAGAGTTGTTTTGATTTGTATTTCTTCAAGCACTAGTGATTTAGAACATTTTCTCATACACTTATAGATATCTTTAATTTCATCTTCTGAGAACTTCCTGTTCATATCATTTGACCTTTTATTAGTTGGGGTGTAGCTTGTATTCTTATAGATTTGATTCATTTCTTTGTATATTTTAGAAGTGAGACCTTTATGTGAGACATTGGTTTTAAAGATTCTTTCCCAATTTTCCACTTCCTTCTTAATCATGGTGTGACATTGGCTTTATTTTTACAGAAGGTTTTCAATTTAATGTAATAATCAAAATTGTCTATTTTGCATTTTATAATGTTCTCTAATTCTTGTTTCATCATAAAGTCTTTCCCTCTCCATAGATCTGATAGATAAACTATCCCTTGCTCTCCCAGATTATTTATAGTTCAGCCTTTTATACCTAGATCATGCACCCATTTAGACTTTATTTTGGTGTAGCAGTGTTAGATATTGGTCTATGCCCAATTTCTGCCATACTGTGTTCCAGTTTTCCCAGCAGTTTTTGTCAAATAGTGCGTTCTTATCCCAAATACTGGGGTCTTTGGGTTTATCAAACAATAGATTACTATATTCATTTACTGGGTCTCCTGTACCCAGTCTATTCCATTTGTCCACTACTCTATTCATCAGCCAATAACAAGTAGTTTTGATGACTACTGCTTTGTAATACATATCAAAATCTGTTATGGCTAGGCCACCTTCCCCAGCATTTCTTTTCATTAATTGTCTTGATATTCTGGACCTCTTGTTCTTCCAAATGAATTTTGCTACTATTTTTTCTAGCTCTACAAAGGAATTTTTTGGTAGATTGATTGGTATGGCACTAAATATGTAATTCAATTTAGGTAAAATGGTCATTTTTATTATTTTAGCTCAACCCAGCCATGTACAATTGATGTTTTTTCCAATTAGTTAGATCTGACTTTATTTGTCTGAGAAGTGTTTTGTAATTGTGTTCATATAAGTCCTGAGTTTTTTTTGACAGGTAGATTCCCAAATATTTTATGATGTAACTTTAAATGGGATTTCTCTTTCTATCTCTTGCTGTTGGATTTCGTTAGAGGTATATAGGAATGCCGAGGACTTATGTGGGTTTATTTTATATTCTGCAGCTTTGACAAATTTGTTTATCTCAAGTAGTTTTTTACTCGATTCTTTAGGATTTTCTAAGTATATCATCATATCATCTGCAAAGAGTGATAGCTTAGTCTCTTATTTGCCTAATCTGATTCCTTCAGTTTCTTTTTCTTCTCTTATTGCTACTGCTAACATTTCTAGTACCAAATTGAATAAGATGGGTGATAATGGACATCCTTGTTTCACCCCTCATCTTGTTGGAAATGCTTCTAGTTTATTCTCATTACGTATAATACTTGCTGATGGTTTTAGGTAGATGCTACTTACTATTTTAAGGAAGACTTGATTCCTATGCTTTCTAGTATTTTTAATAGGAATGGTTGTTGTATTTTGTCAAAAGCCTTTTCTGCATCTATTGAGATAATCATATGGTTTCTGCTAGTTTTGTTGCTGATGTGCTCAATTATACTGATAGTTTTCCTGATATTGAACTACCCTTGCATTCCTGGAATAAATCCTACCTGATCAGAGTGTATTATTCTTGTGATGAGTTGCTATAGTCTTTTTGCTAATATTTTATTTAGAATTTTTGCATCTATATTCATAAGGGAAATTGGTTTGTAATTTTCTTTCTCTGTTTTGTCTCTTCCCGATTTGGGTATCAGTACCATATTTGTGTCATAAAAAAATTTGGTAGGACTCCTTCTTCTCCAATTTTCCTAAATAGTTTGTAAAGTATTGGAGTCAATTGTTCTTTAAATGTTTGGTAGAATTTACTAGTAAAGCCATCTGGTCTTGGAGATTTTTTCTTAGGGAGCTCCTTGATGGCTTGTTCAATTTCTTTTTCTGAGATGGGGTTATTTAAGTAGTTTACTTCCTCTTCACTTAGTCTGGGCAGCTTATATTTTCGTAAATATTCATCCATTTTACTAAGATTATCAAATTTATGTGCATACAATTGGGCATAATAATTCCTGATTATTGTTTTAATTTCCTCTTCATTGGAGTTAGATTCACCCTTTGCGTTTTTGATACTCGTAATTTGGTTTTTTCTTACTTTTTTTATCATATTGACTAAAGGTCAATCAATTTTATTGATTTTTTCATAATACCAGCTCTTAGTTTTATTTATTAATTCAATAGTTTGCTTAAGTTCAATTTTATTCATCTCTCCTTTAGTTTTCATTATTTCTAATTTAGTATTTAATTGGGGATTTTCAATTTGTTCTTTTTCTAGCTTTTTCGGTTGCATTCCCAATTTATTGACCTCCATTTTCTCTATTTTATTTATGTATGTATTCAGGGATATAAAACTTTCCTTAAGAACTCCTTTTGCTGTATCCCACAAGTTTTGGTATGTTGTCTCATTTTTGTCATTCTCTTGAATGAAGTTATTGATTGTTTCTATAATTTCTTGTTTGACCCCCTCATTCTTTAGGATTAAGTTAGTTTCCAATTAGTTTTTATTCTATCCTTCCATGGCCCTTTATTAGATATAATTTTTATTGCGTCGTGATCTGAAAAGGATGCATTTACTATTTCTGCTTTTCTGCATTGAATTGAGGTTTTTATGCCCTACTACATGGTCAGTTTTTGTATATGTGCTAGGTACTGCAGAGAAGAAGGTATATTCCTTTTTATCCCCATTCAGTTTTCTCCAGAGGTCTACCATATCTATCTTCTCTAAGATTCTGTTTACCTCCCTAACTTCTTTCTTGTTTATTTTGAGGTTAGATTTATCAAGCTCAAAAAGGGGGAGACTGAATTCCCCCACTATTATGATTTTGCTATCTATTTCTTCCTCTAACATCCTTAACTTCTCCTTTAGGAATTTGGATGCTGTACCACTTGGTGCATAGATGTTTAGTAATGATATTGCTTCATTTTTGATGATGCTTTTTAGCAGGATATATTTTCCTTCCTTATCCTTTTTAATTAGATCTAATTTTGCTTTTGCTTTGTCTGAGATAAGAATTGCTACCCCTGCTTTTTTTTACTTTAGCTGAGGCTTGATATATTTTACTCCAGCCTTTTACCTTTACCCTGTGTGTATCCTCCTGTTTCAGATGATCCCCCTGTTTCAGATGTGTTTCTTGTAAACAGCGTATTGTAGGATTATGGTTCATCCCATTCATGTTCACAGTTATGATTACTATCTGTCTCTTTCCCTCCATCCTATTCCCTCCCCTGTTTATGCTTTTATTTTTCTCCCTTTCTCCCTTCCCTCCTTGAGAGTTTTCCTTTTGGGGTGGCCAGGTAGCATAGCTAGTAAGAGCATCGGCTACAGTGTTGGGATGACCTGGGGATTGAATCCCGGGCTCAGACGCTTAGTACCCACCCAGAAACACCTGGCTGTGTAACCTTGAGCAAGTTACTTAACCCCAATTGCTTAGGGGCGGCCAGGTGGCTCAGCGAGTAAGAGCACCAGCCCCAGAGTCGGGATGACATGGGGATCAAATCTGGGCTCAGACACTCAGCACCACACCCAGAAATAACTGGCCTTGTAACCTTGAGCAAATTACTTAACTCCGATTGCTTTAAAAAAAAAAAAAGCGTTTTCCCTTTGACCACTCCCTCCCTCAGTATTCCCTTCTTATCAGCCCTCCTTCCTTTTCCTCCCCTTCCCCCTTACTTCTTCCCTCCCTTCTAACCCCTCCCCGCCTTTCTTAGTCATCCCCCCCTCCTACTGCTTGTTGGATATGATAGATTTTTATACTTAATGTACTATGTTATTTCTTCCTCGAACCAAGATTGACAAGAACAGATCTCGTGCAATGTTCCTTTCCCTTCCCTCTTTCCCTCTATTATGATTCGTTTTGTGTCTCTTCTTGATAGAGTCCTATACTTAGGTGGTTGTATTATTTCCTCCTTGCACCAGAACCAATGAGGGAAATATATAATTATATATATGCTCATATATATATATTATATATATGAGCTTATATAATGCTCATCTCCCTCCCTTCTTGCCCTCTATTATATTGTTTTTATGCCTCTTTGTGTGGCATAATTTACTCTTTTCTTCTTCATTCTTTCCTCTTCTTCCACTGCAGTCCCTTTGCAGCCCTTAAAAAGGTTTTTTTAATTGTCATTTTGTGTAATTTATACCCACACCCTCTATTTGTCTGCAAACAGTTTGCTCTTATTAAATAACAGGGTGTGTGTGTGTGTGTGTGTGTTTTCCTTATTTACCTTTCTATGTCTCTCTTGCGTCTCATAATTGGAGGTTAAATTTTCTGTTGAGCTCTGGCTTTTTCATCAGGAAGGTCTGGAAATCCATTATATAGGTCAGTGACCATCTCCTTGCCTGGAAGAATATGTTCAGTTTCACTGGATAGGTGTTCCTTGGTTGTAACCTGAGCTCTTTTGCCTTGCAAAAAATCATATTCCAATTCTTCCGATCTTTCAGTGTAGAAGCTGCCAGATCCTGTGCAATCCTCACTGTGGTTCTGCAATATTTGAATTGTTTCCCTTCTGGCTGCTTGTAGTATTTTATCCTTTACCTGATAGTTCTGGAGTTTGGCTACAACATTTCTCGGACTTTTCAATTTGGGATCTCTTTCAGGAGGTGATCAGTAGATGCTCTCCTTTTCTATTTTACCCTCTGGTTCTAGTATCTCAGGGCAGTTTTCCTTGATGAGCTCTTGGAAGATGTTGTCCAGGCTCATTTTTTCATCATGATTTCCTGGTAGGCCTATGATTCTCAAATTATCTCTCCTGGATCTGTTTTCTAGGTCAGTTATTTTTCCATTTGAGATATTTTACCTCTTTTTCTAATTTTTTAAACACCATTAAAACATCATTCTTGATGTTTTGTTTGACTGATTCTTGGTTCCTCATAGAGTTCAATTCAATTCAATTTGGTTGATTCTAGTTTTTAGCAAATTATTTTCCTCCTTTAGTTTTTGAAGCTCCTTTTCCATATCACACATTTTTCTTTTTAAGGAGCTGTTTTCTTCATTGTAATGCTTTTCTAATTTTACAGTTTTGATTTTAAAAGAATTATTCATTTTATCTTCTATCTCTCCAATTTGGTTTTCAAAGGGTTTTTTTGAGCTCATCTAAGAATGCTTTCTGTGCTTGAGACCAGTTCCCTGTTGAGGCTTCAGCTGTAGGTGTAGAGTCAACACTGTCTCCCTATGAATTTGGTTCCTCCCTCTCACAATTGTAGGACTCCAGAGTCTTTATCTTTGCAGTCTGCTTTTTACCCATTTTGAGGCAGGTCCCTAGCCACATCCTTCCTCTAGGTTTCCCAAGCCTTTACTATTTAAAGTTTTGCTTTGGGGCAATGTTTTCAGGGTCTGGGGGGGAGTGGAGCAGCCGGGGTTCACTCTGCCATCCTGGTCCCTGGAAGTCCAGATAGGGGCTTTTTAAATTTCCATGCTTGGGTTAGTAGTCCCAGGAGTAGCTGCTGCCACTGCCAGGGGCCCTGCATTTGACTCTTACCCTTTTCCATCTAGTTCCAGCCCTGCAGTGATAGGCCTGGCAATGGCCCTTGGAGTTGGTGGGTTACCTTGATGCCATGTTGATTAGGCCTCGTTAGGGCCCTCGACCTTAATTTCTTTTTTGGGGGGGGCTTTTTTTTAGAAGGCATTTGGGGTTAAGTGACTTGCCCAAGGTCACACAGCAATTTTTTTTGCGTTGAGTATCTGATACTGGATTTGAACTCAGGTCCTCCTGACTCCAGGGCTGGTGCTCTATTCACTGTGCCACCTAGCCGCCCCTTAATTTCTTTAAAAATGAAAAGGTTTGATTGGATCTCTAGGGTTCTTTTTAGCTTTAAATTCTGTGATGCTGATTATTTATTGACCTTCTGTGTGTAAACCATTGTGCTGGGTCCTTTGAGAGATATAAAACAATTAAGATATGAAAAGATAGTTAATTGTGCTAGGTTACAGAAAGAAGACTAGAAGACTAATGGAAGTAACTAATGATTTAAGAGTTCGTGAATTCTGAATTCTTTTGCCTCATCATAATCTATCATTCTGATTTTCCTCCTGCTTTATCACCTCTTCATCCTTACCTGTTCTTTATCCTTACCATGACCTCCTCTCCCTCTCCCAACTGAGTTCTTTCTTAGGCCATCATGTAATAAATGTCAGTCATCCAGTCACCAAACTCTTATTAATCACCTATGTACCAGGCACTGTGCTAAACACTAGGGATACAAGGAAAAGGAAAACAAAAAGATGAACCCAGTCCCTGTTATCAAGGATCTTACAGTCCAATGGGAATGAAAACAGCTATGTACAAACTAGATATGGGCAGGATAAATTTGAAATAGTAAGTGCTTAAGAAATTTTTTTCATTCATTCATTCACGTCTCTGATAGGAGGCAAGGAGTTATGTTTTACCCCCATCCTTTAAATCCTGACATTTTTCTTCCCGTTTGAAATGTGAGCTCTTAGAAGGAAAGGACTAAAAAAAGTCCTTAATGCTAAATACACTTCCACAATCCCACTTCACACTGTGTATTAGCACTTCATCCTGTCCCTGGTGATATGGATGGAATCACTCTGAAGTCATGGAAGTTGTCTTTCCCTTAGTCCCTCTATCATGATGACCCTGTCCTGGGCAAAAATAAACTAGGGTAAGCCTCGAGAAAGCTTAAAAGATTTGTATACAAATCCTCTGGGTTAGAAATGGATGCATTTGTCTCTACAGCCACTTCCAAGCAAGGTCAAGAGCATTTCTGCCCACCTCAGGAACAGAGCCTACTTCTAAGCAGTGTTCCACAGACTCCTATATTCACCTCTACAACTGTGAAAGGGAGGTATTTCCTTGGGAGACAAAAGGATGAAGAAGAGGACTCTGCATCAGAATTTACCCAAAGGTGAGGACTAGGGGAGAGGGCTTACTTAAATCTTGGTCTCAGTTTCTCTGTGGCTTGCCATTTGTCTAATCTTTTATGAGCTTTTCTCTCATGATCCCACAATTATCCTGTACTGTAGGGTCTCACTTTAACTTTCTATTTATTTGCCTGTTTTGCCTTTTTCAGATCTTCTTTTCACAAATCCATTTATCTTCTCTCCAGATTTACACTGATCCTTTCTTTTTTTTTGTAATTTTTAAAAATTTTACACGTAAATATAAAATAAGAAAAATGAAAAAAAAAACCAACACTGCCATGTACACAGTAGACCATAAGAAAGGATTCAGTATAAAACAATAAATTTCCATTTCAAGAAAACATATATAATAAATACTACACATTGTTTTCAAAGCCATCCAGCTTTGCTTCCTTGTTGATTTTTTAATTCTCTGCTGTGCACTTTTTACTTTATTCCCTCCCCTTGCCCTCTCCCCTCATCCTAAAAAAGGTTACACTTAAGTATGTGTGTGTGTGTATAAACATACACACATCCACTCATACACATAAATACAAGACCATACCATGCTTATTACTTCCTATCATGTTTCTCTGAAGGTAGATAGCATCTTCTTCTATAAGTCCAAGTCTTTTCATGTTTTTCTAAATCTACCAGCTTATCATTTCCTACACTATAACATTATTCCTTTCGGTATTCAAACAGCTTTTTACTTCATAGGATCTTTGAGGTTAATTTGAATATTTTTTAAATGTTTATTTTTAGTTTACATCATTAATTTCCACGGGATTTTGAGTTACAAATTTTCTCCCTGTCTTTCCCCTACCCACCACCCCAAAACAGTGATCCCACTGTATACCTCCTCCCCCAGTCTCTCTCCTATATCCACCCCCATTGCCCCTCCGACTTTCTAGTAGGGCAAGATGGATCTTTATACCCTAGTGCCTGTATATCTTTCCAGTTACATGTAAAATAAATAATACAACAATAATAATATATTTTTTAAAACATTTGATTTTAAAACTTTGAATTCCAGATTCTTTCCCTTTCTCCCTCATCATCCACCCTTACTGGGAAGATAAGCAATTCAATATAGATTGTATATGTGTAGCTATGCAAAACATTTCCATAGTGGATATATTGTGAAAGACTGACTGTATTTCCCTCCATCCTGTCCCGCCTCCCATTTGTTCTATTCTCTACTTTGACCCTGTCCCTTTTCAAAAGTATGTACTTCTAACTTCCTCCCCCTCAACCTGTGCTCCCTTCCATCATCCCCCCTCTCATCCTCTTCCCCCCTACTCTGCTGTAGGATGAGATACCCTATTTGGTGTGTATGTCATTCCCTCCCTAAGCCAAATTCAATGAGAGTAAGGTTGATTTACCCTTTTGCCTTCCTATTCTTCCCCTCCATTGTAACCATTTTCCCTTGCCTCTTCCATATGAGATAGTTTATCCCATTCTGTCTCTCCCCATCTCCTCTCATTATATTCCTCTCTCACCTCTCAATTTCATCTTTTAAGGATCATCCCTTCCTATTCAATTGATCATGTGCCCTCTGTCTATGTATACCTGTACCCATATATACACACACTCACATGTGTATTCAAACACCCTTATACCCTCCTATATATATGCGTATGTATACATATATGTTCCCTTCAACTATTCTCATACTGAGAAAAGTTTCATAAGTTACAGTTATTGTTTTTCCATGTAGGAATGTAAATAGTTAAACTTTGATAAGTACCTTATGATTTCTTTTCCCTATTTACCTTCTCATGCCTCTCCTTCGTCTTGTATCTGAATGTCAACTTTTCTATTCAACTCTGGTTTTTTCATCAAGAATGCTTAAAAGTTCTCTGTTCCACTGAATGACCATATTTTCCCCTGAAACATGATACTCAATTTTGTTGGGTAGATGATTCTTGGTTTTAATCCCAGCTCCTTTGCCCTCCAGAATATCACATTCCAAGCCCTTCGATCCCTCAGTGTAGAAGCTGCCAGACCTTGTGTTATCCTGATTGTGTTACAACAACATTCAAATTGTTTCTTCTTGGCTGCTTGTCACATTTTCTCCTTGATCTGGGAATTCTGGAACCTGGCTATAATATTCCTAGGAGTTTTCTTTTTGGGGATCTTTTTCAGGAGGTGATTGGTGGATTCTTTCAACCTCTATTTGGCCCTCTGGTTCTAAAATATCAGGGAAATTTTCCTTGAGAATTTCTTGAAGGATAATTTCTAGATTCTTTTTTTGATCATGGCTTTCAGGTAGTCAAATAATTTTTAAATTCTCTCTCCTGGATCTATTTTCTGCGTCATTGGTTTTTTTCCCAGTGAGGTATTTCACATTGCCTTGTATTTTTTCATTTGTGATCTGTTTAATAGTATCTTAATTTCTCATAAAGTCACTAGCTTCCATTTGCTCCAGTCTAATTCTGAAGGAATGATTCTTTTCAGTGAGCTCTTTTTCCATCTGGCAAATTCAGCTTTTTAAGGCATTCTTCTCCTCATTGCCTTTTTGGGCCTCTTTTGCCATTTGAGTTAGTCTATTTTTTAAGGTGTTACTTTCTTCAGTCAGATTGTTGACTCTCTCTCTCTTTTTTTTTTTTGCTTTTTGGAGGGCAATTGGGGTTAAGTGACTTGCCCAAGGTCACATGGCTAGTTTGTGTGTGTGTGTGTGTGTGTGTGTGTGTGTGTGTGTGTGTGTGTGTATGTGTTAAGTATCTGAGGCTGGATCTGAACCCAGGTCCTCCTGACTCCAGGGCCAGTGCTCTATTCACTGTGCCACCTAGCCGCCCCCTGTTGACTCTCTTTTCATGACTTTCTTGCATCATTCTCATTTCTCTTCCCAATTTTTTCTCCTCTTCTCTTATTTGGTTTTCAGAATCCTTCTTAAGCTCCTCTGTGGCCTGAAACCAGTTCATATTTTTCTTGGAAGCTTTTGGTGCTGGAGTTCTGACTTTGTTGTCTTCCTCCTGTTCCAGGCTTTGATCCTTTTTGTCCCCAAAAAAGGAATCCAAAATCAGATTGCTGTGCTTGCTTTGCTTCATTTGTTTGCTCATGTTGCCACTCTTGACTGCCACACTTGACTTTTGAGCTTTTTGCCACAGTAGATAGAACTCTGCTTCCAAAGGGGAGAGCTTTGTCCCGAATTGCTGGGGTTTTCTTAGCTGCCAAAGCTCTTAGTTGGGTGCCCTCTGAGAAGCCTCCACTGGCTCTGGCACACTGGTCACACACAACAGGACCTCTACCCTACACAGCAATCCAGATCCAAGCAGGTTAAAGCAAGAATGATTACTCGTCGGGCTGGTCGCTTGGTCCCCCTACAATCTGTAGGCCAGTAGCTCTGAAGCAATCATGAGGCAGCAGCTGCTGTTCCTCAGCTGCTTCTCCCTTGGGGGGGAAGAGGCCGGACCTCACTCCTAGACTCTGTATTCCCAAAGTCCACTGACCTCTCACTTTGTCTTTGGCATCTATGGGTTGATAATTCTTGAAACCACCACAGCTGCTGATCGTCCACTCTCCCGACATTCCTCTAGCCATGTCTGGTCGGTCTGCCTTGGGGCTAAAACCAAGGATTCACCCGAGGTTAGGCTTGGCTCCCAGTTCAATGCAGTGGACCCTTTCTGCTGGTCTGCCAGGCTGTCTTTAGCAGGAGGTTTGTTTCTCTTTGTCCCAGTGTGGGTTCTGTAGCCCTAAAGTTTGTTAAAGTCATTTTTTTATAGGTATTTGAGGTGGTTATGGAAGGGGCATACAGAGTTTTCCTGCTTCTATGCCACCATCTTGGCTCCACCTCCCAGTTTGAATATTTATAGTAGAATGACTTGATTGGTCAGAGTTGTTTTTAAAACAGTACTGCTATTACTGTATACAGTGTTCTCTTTGTTCTGTTCATTTCATTCTTCATTATTTTGTGGAGGTTTCTCCATACTTTTCTAAAATCATTGAGCTCATCATTTTGCATTGCAGAGTAGTGAACATATACCACAATTTGTTAGGCATTCCCCAATTGACAGGCATCCCTGCACTTTCCCATTCTTTGCTACCACAAAGAATGCTGCTATAAATATTTTAGAACATGTAGGTTCTTTTCCATTTTCCCTAATCATCTTGGGAAACATATCTAATAGTAGTATTGCGGGGTCAAGGGTATAGGCAGTTTAATAACTCTTTGGGCATAATTCCAAATCTCTCTCCAAAATGGTTCAATTAGCTCTCAGATCCACGAACAATTAATTGAGGTCCCATTTTTTTCCACATCCTTGTCAACATTTGTCATTTTCCCCTTCTATTGTTTTAGCCAATAGGTGTAAAATGATGTCTCAAGGTTGTTTTAATTTGCATTTCTCTAATCAGTAATGACTTAGAACATTTTTTCATATGACTGTAAATTGTTTTGATTTCTTCATTGGAAAACTGCCTGTTCATATCCTTTGACCATTTATCAGTTGGGGAAAGACTCATATTCTTAGAGATTTGACAAAGTTCTTTATGTGTTTGAGATATGAGAAACTGATATCTGAGGAACTGTCTGTAACATTTTTTCCCCTGATTTTCTGCTTTCCATCTGATTTTGGAAACATTTTTCCATTTATTTGTACAAAATCTTTTAAATTTAATATAATCAAAATTATCCATTTTACATCTTACAACATTCTTTATCTTTTTTTCATAAATTGTTCACCTATCCACAAGTCTGGTAGGCAATACTTTCCATGTTCTTTAAATTTTCTTGTAATATCTCCTTTTATATCTAGGTTATGTATCCATTGACATTATCTTGGTAAATGGTATAAGATATTGGTCTATACCCAATTTCTGCTAGACTGCTTTCCAACTTTCCCAACATTTTTAACAAATAATGAATCCCCACAACTTAAATCTTTACACTTGTCAAACACTCAGTAACTATATTTGTTTGCTGCTGTAGGTTGTATGTCTACTCTGCCTTTCTATTTCTTAGCCATTACCAGATGGTCTTGATAATTACTGCCTTATAATACAGTTTAAGATCTGGTACTACTAACCTCCTTCCTTTACATTTTTTCCCACTAGTTCCTTTGGTAGTCTTGATATTTTGTTCTTCCAAATGAATTTTGTTATTTTTTTCTAGCTCAGTTAAATAATTTTTTTGGTAACTTAATTGGGACAGCATTGAATATATAGAATAATTTTCGTAAAAATTGTCATTTTTATTATATTGGCTCTGCCTACCTATGAAGAATTAATATCTCTTCATTTATTTAAATCTGATTTTATTTGTATACAAAGTTTTGTATGGTTTAGTTCGCATCGATCATGGGTTTGTTTTGGCAGGTGTATTCCCAGGTATTTTATATTGTCTAGAATTATTTTAAGTGGGGTAACTCTAGCTTTCTGTTTCTGCAGTATCCTATTGGTAATATAGAGGAATACTAATGATTTATATGGATTTACTTTATATCCTACTACTTTGCTGAAATTATCAGTTATTTCAGTTAACTTTCTAGTTGAGTCTTTAGGATTTTCCAAGTATATCATCATATCTCTGCAAAAAGCAATGCTTTTATTACTTCATTCCATATTCTTATGTCTTCTATTTCTTTTTCTTCTCTTATTGCTATTGCTAGGATTTCCAATACAATACTGAGTAATATTGGGGACTATGGCTTCTAGTATTCCCATTATAAGTAATGCTTGCTAATGGTTTTAGGTAAATGCTTCTTATCAACTTAAGGAAAAGTCCATTTTATGCCTGTACTTTCAAGTGTTTTTTAAAAGAAATGAGTGTTAATACATCATGAAATGCTTTTTCTGCATCTATTTATATAATCATATGATTCCTCTCTATCAGTTCTTCCTCTAGTGCCTCATTTATATGAGATAATTGCTCTTTTTACCTTTTCCTACACAGTTTTGCTTTTTAGAATCACTATATCATGCTCAGCTCTTTCCCAGCCTTTCTTTCAAACTCCTCAATTACTAATGACAATCTTAAGCATACGGTTTGTATTTCAATTTATAAAAAGTAAATAGTTTGTCCCTTATTAGATCAGCTTGTGGTTGATGTTTGCCTTCTATTTCTCCTGGATCTCGTATGTTAAATTTTCTATTAAATTCTGATCTTTTTGCAACAAAGTCCTCAAAAGTCCTGTCAATTAATTGAATAGCCTTTTTTTTTTTGTTCAGGATTATAATTATCTTTGCTGGGCAAGTTATTTTTTGGCCACAACCCCAGTTCTTCTCCTCTTTTAGTGTAGCAGCAGCTAGGTCTTGTGTAGTTCTAATTGTAACTCCACAATATTGGAATTTTTTTTTCATAATATTTTCTCCTTAACCTGGGGGTTTTGGAATTTGACTGTGATATTCCTGTAGGTTTTCATTGTGGGATCTCTTTTAGGTGGTGATAGGTGAATTTTTTTCTTATTTTTACTCTCCCTTCTTGTTCTAAAACTTCAGGGCAATTTTCTTTTATTTGTTTCTTGTATTATTATATCAAGCTTCTTTTTTTGATTGTAGTTTCAGGTAGTCTGATTATTCTTATGTTTTCTCCTTTTGATCTCTTCTCCTGATTAGATGTTTTTCTTGAGATGTTTCACATTCTCTTCTATTTTTTCATTCTTTTTATTTTGTTTTATTATTTCTTGAAATCTTACAATGTCATTTGCTTCCCCTTGCCCAATTCTAGTTTTCATAGAGTTGTCTTCTTCTGGATCTCCTTTTTAGTTGGTTGACTTTCTTTTCATAATTTTCTTGGTGGGGGGTGGAGCCAAGATGGCAAAGTAAAAACAGGAACTTGTCTGAGCTCCGTCTCCAACCACCTCCAATACCTGTAAAATATGACTCTAAACAAATTTTAGAGCTACAGAACCCACAAAGTGACAGAGAGAAACACATCTCCCACTGAAGGCAGCCCATCAGGCTGGCAGGATCACAGCAAGCTAGGAGCTGAGTGCATGAGCTGTGCAGTCTGAGATCTGGGTCGGTCCCAACCAGTGGCACAGACTGGCCAGAGCAGACTTCAGGAGAGGGAATCACCAGCAGCTGTGGCGGTTTCCAGACTTCTCAACCCATAAACACCAAAGTAAAAGGTCAGTGGGGAACTCTGTTGGAACCGAGTGACAGAAGAGCATGGTCCAGCCCCTGCCCTCCACAGGTGGTGGAGGCACAGCAGCTGCAACTGCTGCCATGTGGCTGCCTCCAGAGCTCTTGGCCTGCAGATCGTAGGGGCACCAAGCAACCATTTAGAGGGTAATCACTTTTACTTTGACCTGCTTGGATCTGGATCACGGTCTTGGGTGGTGGTCCTGGGGTGTGTGGCCAGTGTGCCAGAGCTTGAGGTATCTGTAGAGAGGGTGCCCTCCTCATAGCTCTGACAACATTTGTGAAAGCCCCAGCAATTTGGAACACAGTTCTCTCCACTCTGGAAGCAGAGTTCTACCATGGCAGTGAGCTCAAAAGTCAAGTAATTGGTTGGCAAGATGAGTAAGCAGAGGAAGCATAATAAGACCATAGAATCCTTTTTTGGGGACAAAAAGGATCAAAACATGGAACCAAAAGAAGTCAACGAAGTCATAATTTTCTTGGTTTTCTTGGATTGTTCTTTTTTTCCCCTAAATCTCTCTTATCTGATTTTTAAGTTCTTCCAAGAACTCTTTTTGGACAGGTGACCATTTGATACTCTTTGAGGTAGGAGAGGCTTTTTGTTGCTCTGTATCCTCTGAAAATGGACTCTGGTCTTCTCTATTCCCATAGTAGCTGTCAGTGATTGGGTTCTTTCTTCTTTGCTTGCTCATTTTATTTATTTTTATTTTTAGCAGCTTGCTAAAGTGTTGCCTCTGGTCTCAGGTCCTTATTTTTTTGAACTTTGTCCAGGGCCCAGTCTCTGCACTCCTTTCCTCCTCCAACCCCCAGCTAAGGCCCCCAAGCACACTATGCTGAAAATGCTCTTGCTGAGGACCCCACAGTGGCTGTAACCTTCAATTTTCCCGTTTGGCCTGCAACTGAAACCAAAAACTTAGCTCTTCTATAAATGCCCACAGCCAGCAGTGTCCCTGCCCCACTACTGTACTCATGAAGTGTGCTGCTTATTTCTCACCTTCAGCTTCAACCTGGGACCTCATTTTGGGAACACAGTTTGGCCTGGCATCACTCTGAAGCAGAGGGTCTGACCCCCACACTGTCTATGGGGTGAAAATTCCTGTGGCTAAAGCTGAGGTTACTTCCCAGCCCAGCTGACCCCAGTGCTTGTTGTTTGTTGTTTTGGAGGAAATAGCCTGGAGTTGTTTGCACTTCACTCAGGCTCAGCCTCTGTCCTGGGGTCTTTCCTTTGGATCTTCTCCAATTGTCCCAAGAGGACCATTGCTCTACCCCAACTTTTGTTTATTTTTGCTTCTCTGTGTACACCCTGAGATGCTATTTTGTCCTGTTTATAGAGAAAATCTGAAGATCTTGGAATTCTCTGACCTACTCTGCCATCTTCCCAGAAACTCCTCCCTACACTGATCCTTTCAAAGTAACTTTACTTATTGGAGCTACAGAATACAATCTCTTTTGTCTAATATGTGAGGTCATTCGCAGTTTAACTTCTGTCTACCTTTTCAGCTTTATTTCGATATTATTTTTTTTTAATGTGCTCTGTATTCTAGACAAACTACACTGCTCTCCAATGTCTTGCCTTCTCCTATGTCCATGCATCTGTTCTGGTTTGTGAAAACAAAAAACAAGAAAAATAATGAAAGAAAAAATATTCTTCAATCTGCACTATGAGTCCTTCAGTTCCCTATCTGGAGGTAGAGAGCATTTTTTTTCCTTCAGAATTTATTTATTTTTAGTTTTCAACATTCATTTCCACAAGATTTTGAGTTACAAATTTTCTCCCCATCTCTCGCCTCTCCCCCACCCCAAGATGGCATGTGTTGTAGCAAGCACCCCAGTGTCCCCAGGGTGCCTGCTCACACAGG
>NW_027187271.1:1604239-1698015 GCF_028583685.1 Petaurus breviceps papuanus | reverse complement strand
TTAGCCTAGGGGCAGGGAAGATCTTTAAAATTTACATTCGAATTACAGCATGCATACTGATTACCCTTTCCCCCAGTCTCCTTCCCCTTTAATTTCTTGTAGGGCAAGATGGCTTTCTGTACCTCATTGCTTGTATGTCTTTATTTCCCAGTTGCATGTAAAAATAATTTTTTAACATTTGTTTTAAAACTTTGAGTTCCAGATTTTCTCCCTTCTTCCTTTCTCACCCACCCCCATTGAGAAGATAAGCAATTCAATACAGGTTATACATGTGTAGTTATGCAAAAAATTTCCATAGTAGTCATATTGTGAAAAACTATATTTCCCTCCATCCTATCCTGCCCCGCATTTATTCTATTTTCTCCTTTGACCAGCCCTTTTCAAAAGTGTTTGCTTCTGACTATCCCCTCCCCCAATCTGCCCTCCCTTCTGTCAGCCCCTCCTCTTATCTCCTTCCCTCCTACTTTCCTGTAGGGGAAGATACCCAATTGAATGTGTATATTATTCCCTCCTTAAGCCATATTCAATGAGAGTTAAGGTTGACTCATTCCCTTTCACTTCCCTACTCTTCCCTTTCATTGTAACAACTTTCTCTTGCCTCTTTTATATACGATAATTACCCTTTTCTATCTCTTAACTTCTCTTTCTCTCAATATATTCATCTATCACCCCTTAATTTTATTTTTGAGATGTCATCCCTTCATATTCAATTCATCCTGTAACTTCTGTCTATATACACATACATACATATATACATAAATATATATGAGAAAAGTTTCATAAGTTACAAATATTGTTTTTTCACATAGGAATGTAAACAGTTCAACTTTAATAAATCCCTTATGATTTCTCTTTCCTGTTTACCTTTTCATGCTTCTCTTGATTCTTGTGTTTGAAAGTCAATTTTCTGTTTAGCTCTGGTCTTTTCATCAGGAATGCTTGAAAGTGGGGCGGCTAGGTGGTGCAGTGAATAGAGCACTGGCCCTGGAATCAGGAGGACCTGAGTTCAAATCCAGCCTTGAGACACTTACTAGCCATGTGACTTTGGGCAAGTCATTTAACCCCAATTGCCCTCCAAAAAAAAAAAAGAATGCTTGAAAGTCCTCTATTTCATTGAATATCCATTTTTTTCCCCTGAAGGATTATACTCAGTTTTGCTGGGTAGATGATTCTTGGTTTTAATCCTAGCTCCTTTGACCTTTGGAATATCATATTCCAAGCCCTTTGATTCCTTAATGTAGAAGCTGCTAGATCTTGTGTTATCCTGATTGTGTTATCCTGATTATGTTTCCACAATACTCAAAAACAATATGAAACATCTTTGACTGCTTGTAATATTTTCTCCTTGACCTGGGAACTCTGGAATTTGGCTACAATATTCCTAGGAGTTTTCTCTTTGGGATCTTTTTCAAGAGGCAATTGGTGAATTCTTTCAATTTCTATTTTACTCTCTGGCTCTAGAATTTCGGGAAAGCATTCCTTGATAATTTCTTGAAAGGTGATGTCGAAGTTCTTTTTTTGATCATGACTTTCAGGTAGTCCAGTAATTTTAAAAATTATCTCTCCTGGATCTCTTTTCAAGGTCAGTGTTTATTTTCCCGATGAGATATTTTACATTGTCTTCTATTTTTTTCATTCTTTTGGTTTTGTTATATAATATCTTGATTTCTCATAAAGTCATTAGCTTCTATTTGCTCGATTCTAATTTTTTTTTTTTTGGCTTTTTAAGGGCAGTTGGGGTTAAGTGACTTGCCCAAGATCACATGCCTAGTTTTTGTGTTAAATGTCTGAGGCCGGATTTGAACTCAGGTTCTCCTGACTAGGGCCGGTGCTCTGTTCACTGCACCACCTAGCCACCCCAGTCGATTCTAATTTTTAAGGAATAGTTTTCTTCAGTGAGCTTTTGGACCTCCTTTTCTATTTGACCAATTCTGTTTTTTTAAGGCATTTTTTTTCCTCATTGGCTTTTTAAACTTCTTTTGCCATTTAGGTTAGTCTATTTTTTAAGGTGTTATTTTCTTCAGTATTTTGGGGGTCTCCTTTAGCAAGCTGTTTTTTTCATGATTTTTCATGATTTTCTTTCATCACTCTGATTTCTCTTCCCAGTTTTTCTTCTACTTTTCTTACTTGACTTTCAGAATCCCTTTTGAGCTCCTCCATGGCCAGCAACCAATCGATATTTTTCTTGGAGGCAGGAGTTTTGACTTTGTTGTCTTCTTCTGGTTGTATATTTTGATCTTCTTTGTCATCAAAATAAGATTCTATAGTCTGATTTTTTTCCCCTCTGCTCATTTTACCAGCCAATTATTTGACTTTTGAGCTGTTTGCCAAGGTAGGATTCTGCTTCCAGAGTGGAGAATGCTCTGTCCTAAGTTTCTGGAGTTTTGTGCAGCTGTGGTCAGAGCTACTTCTAGGCACCTGCAAATTTTCAGTTCTTCTAAGGTGAGATGATCAAAGGAGAGGTGTTTACTCCTCTCCTGGCCTGTGGTCTGGTATGTGAGTGACCACAGGCACTCTTTTCTGCCTTGGAACTGTGAGGAGGACTCCCTCTCCACAGTTGCCACAAGCTCTGCCATGCCAGCGCTCCTTCTTATCCCAGGACCGCCACTGAAGACTGCGACCCAGATCCAAGCAGGGCAAAGCAAGAGAATTCTGCCTCAGTGCCAGCAAAGGGATCCTTGCAATTGCTGTCTGATGAGCTGTTTGATCTCCCCACCATTGGTGGGCCTGGAGCTCTGGAAGCAGCCACTGTTGCTGTTACTGCTTCCACCACCAACTCTGCTGCCCTGGGGCTAGGGCTGGACCACTATCTTCTCTCACCCAGGTCCAGCAGTTTCCCCACTGACCTTCTACTTTGTCTTTGGTGTTTGTGGGTTGAGAAGTTTGGGAATGACCACAGCTTCCAGTGATTCAGTCCCCAAGGCTTGCTCCGACCTGTCCTGTGCTGGTGCAACTCACAGGGAACTAAGCTCTACTCCCAGCCTGATGCGGTAGACCCTTCCTGTCGGCCTGCCAGGCTGTCTTCAGCTGGAGATGTGTTTTACTCTGTCATTTTGTGGGTTCTGTAGCTCTAGAATTTGTTTAGAGTCATTTTTTACAGGTATTTGGAGGTTTGGGGAAAAGCTCAAGCAAGTTCCTATTTTTACTCTACCTTCTTGACTCCACCCCCCGAGAGCATTTTTCATCATCTATCCTTTGAAATTTTCATGGATCATTGTATTAATCAGATCATTATATTGCTAAGTCTTTTATAGTTATTTTATCCTTACAATATTGCTGTTACTATGTACGCTGTTCTCTTGGTTCTAGTCACTTCACTTTGTGTCAGTTCATATGTCTTTCCAGGTCTTTCTGAAACCAGCAGCTTTGTCATTTCTTTGCAGTATTCCATCACAATCATTAACCACAGCTTATTCAGCCATTCCCCAATTGATAAGCAGCCCCTTAGTTTCTTATTCTTTGCCAACACAAAAAGTGCTGTGATAAATATTTTTATACATATGGATCTCTTAGTCTTTTTGTGGGCTTTTTATCCAGGTGATATTTTTCAACTGTAGAGATAGATACCCACCACAGCTCTGTGCTAGGTCATCTCCTTTTCTCTTTCTGTACTATTTCACTGCAGAAAATTCTCAGATTTATTTATCCAGTCCTAGCCTCTTACCTCACCACCAGTCTCTCATCTCAAACTGGATGTCCCACAGACATATTAAACTCAATATTTCCAAAACAGAACTCATTATCCTCTCTAAAACCCTCTCTTCCAAACTTTCCTTTGCTTTCAAGGACTCTACCATTTTACCTAGTCATCCAGGCTTATAATCTAAGTGTCATTCCTCAACTCATCATTCATACTAACCCAGTATTTCATATGTTGCCAAGTGCTGTTCTTTCTTTTTCACAACAGTTCTCCTATATGTCCCTCTCTTTCCAGTCAGTTGCCACTCTGGTATATACCTTCACCTCACTCTTGGACTTTATAGTAGCCTTCTGGTTGGACTTCCTCATATCTCTTTCCACTCCAGGCCATCCTCCACTCATTTGTCAAAGTGATCTTCCCAAAGCCCAAGTTTGACCCTATTCATTCAGCTTTACTGGTTCCCTAATTCCTCTAGAATCAGATATAAAATCCTAAATTTGTTTATTAAAGCCCTCTGTAACCTGGCCCCTTCCTACCTTTTCAGTCTTTTTATACCTCCACATACTCTGATCCAGAGACACTGGCCTCCTTGCTTTTCCTTGAATTAGATACTCTTGCCTTGAGGCATTTTTTTTTTTTGCTGTCCCCCATGCCTAGAACTCACTCACTCTCTCTCTCTCTCTGTCTCTGTCTCTCTTTGTCTCTCTCTCTCTCTCTCTCTCTCTCTCTCTCTCTCTCTCTCTCTGTCTCTCTCTCTCTCTCTCTCTCTCTCTCTCTCTCTGTCTATCTCTCCCTTTCTCTCCCCCACCTCCCTCTCCCTCTCTCTCTTAAAAATTATTGGACTACCCGAAAGCCATGATCAAAGAAAGAACCTAGAAATCATCCTCCAAGAAATTCTCAAGGAAAATTGCCCTGATGTTTTAGAACCAGAAGGCAAACTAGAAGTTGAAAGAATCCATCAATCACCTCCTGAAAAAGATCCCAAAAAGAAAACTCCTAGGAATATTATAGCCAGGTTCCGGAATTCCCAGATCAAGGAGAGAATATTACGAGCAGCCAGGAAGAAACAATTTCAATATTGTGGAAACAAAATTAGGATAACACAGGATCTGACAGCTTCTATACTGAGGGATCGAAGGGCCTTGGATATGATATTCTGGAGAGCAGAGGAGCTGGTATTAAAACCAAGAATCATCTACCCAGCAAAACTGAGTATCATGTTTCAGGGGAAAATATGGTCATTCAGTGGAATAGAGGACTTTCAAGTATTCTTAATGAAAAAACCAAAGTTGAACAGAAAATTTGACATTCAGATACAAGAAGCAAGAGAAGCTTGAGAAGGTAAACAGGGAAAAGAAATCATAAACCACTTATCAAAGTTGAACTATTAACATTCCTACATGGAAAAATGATAATTGTAATGGATAAAACTTTTCTCAGTATGAAAATAGTTGAAGGGAATAGAAATATATGTATATGTATATGTATATATATATGTACATCTATATTGGAGGGTATACGGGCATATGAATACTTATGTGAATGTGTGTATATATGTTTACAGGTATACATAGATAGAGGGCACAGGACCAAGTTAATAGGAAGGGATGATACTTAAAAGGTGAAATCAAGAGGTGAGAGAGGAATATAATGAGAAGAGATGGAGAGAGACAGAATGGAGTAAACTATCTCATATAGAAGAGGCAAGGGAAAATGGTTACAATGGAGGGGAAGACTAGGAAGGCAAAAGGGAATGGGTCAACCTTATTCTCATTGAATTTGGCCCGGGGAAGGAATGATATACACACTAAATAGGGTATCTCACCCTACAGGAGAATGGGGGGAAGGGGATGAGAGGGGGGATGATGGAAGGGAGAGCAGGCTGGGGGGGAGGGAAGTTGGAAACACTTTTGAAAAGGGATCAAAGTAGAGAATAGAACAAGTGGGTGTTGGGATAGGAGAGAGGCAAATATAGTCAGTCTTTTACAATGTATCTTCTATGTTAATATTTTGCATTAGCTACACATGTACAACGTATACTGAATTGCTTATCTTCCCAGTAAGGGTGGGTGACAAGGGAGGAAGGGAATGAATCTGGAATTCAAAGTTTTAAAATAAAATGCTTAAATATATGTGTGTGTATGTATATATACATATATATAAACTATCATTAATACTACTTTACATGTAATTGGGAAATAAGATATACAGGCACTGGGGCATAGACATCCACCATGCCCTACGGAAAAGTCTAAGTCTAATATGAGAGAATATATGGGAGAGCAGATTGGAGAAGTGATATCCTGTGGAACTGCTATTTTGGGGTGGTGGGTAGGGGAAAAACAGGGAGAAAATTTGTAACTCAAAATCTGGTGGAAATGAATGATGTAAATCAGAAGTTAATAAAGCATTTGAAAAATTGAAAAAAATACTTATTGACCGAATTCTTTACTAAATAGAAATTTTTGAAATCTTTTTCATCCTTTGAGACACAGCACAGATATCATTGCCTTCTCCATGAAGCATCCAGGACGTGTTAAAAGTGATTCTGTTGTCCTTCACTACTCTTCTCTTGTTTAACATCTTGTACTCACACATCACATTTTAATTTGTATGGTAATTATTTATATAGATATCTTGTCCTACCTCAAGGCTACTAGCTCTTTGAAGGTTAGGATTAAGACATTTTCTTCTATTTTATTCTCGTTGTCTAAAACAGGGTTCATTGCACATATAGTAGGTGATTAATAAGTGTTGATTTTTTTAAAAAAATGAATTCCTTCCATATCTCTGTCCATATAGCCAGCCATCCTTTGGTTCCCAGAAGCCCAAACGCTCATACCCAGAGGATTTCCACCACACTGTACATAGCCACTATGGACCTGCTCTGGGCAATCAGCTAACCCGGTTAGTATCTCCTTCTCATACTCTGCCATCTTCAAACCTTTTATCTTCTCATTGTGAAAGAACTTTCTTCATGTTCTACCCTTCTGTGTAACCTTCTCCAGACTCAGTCTGATGGAGGAGGAAGATGATGATGAGATAGTAATAGAAGAGTCAAGTGAAGAGGAAGCAAGGGAATGGGAAGACACAGATAACGTAAGTGGGGGAAAGAAAGAAAATAAACTTGTTCTTCCTTGTTATCTATAAATACGTTCCCCCAACCCCCACCCCATTACCTGACTGCTACTTTGGGAATTTTGAGGAAGCCCATGAGGGGGACAGAGGAAGAGAAATGAGGAGGCTAATTCATTGTTCTGGTGTGGCTTTCACCTGCTTCATGAGGTACTTGGGTGGGTGGAGGGAATTGAAGCACTCATCCCTCTCTGCCTCTGGCAACTTCTTTTCGCCTACCACATCCCAAGATTCTCCTTCCCCTTCTCACCTCTCCTTTAGAGAGCTCTCCCAGTCCCAGTTTACTCAGCTCACTCATACTTCCTCCCATTCCTTTTTCCTTCCACAATTGCTTTAAGAAGGAGAAAGGAGTTGGAGGAGAAAAGAAGAATAATCATAGGATAAAAGGTTCATGATTTGAAGAAACCTCAGAAGCAGTCTAATCCAAATGATAATTTTTATAGATGAGAAAATTGAGGGCCAGGGTGGTTAGGTGGGTTGCCCCATTTCACACAGGTATTAAGTAGCATAGGTGGGTTTTGAATCCATGTCCTCTGACCAGTCAGAGGTCTTTTTCCCTAAAGAAGACTGGAAGGAGTAGAAGGTGAAGGACTGGAAATTTGAAAACATAAAAATGAAGAATAAGAAAGTCTGAAATGTCTTTTTCCCTGAAAATGTTTTGTGAGAAACCCTTCATCTGTCTGGGATAAGGGAGTACTACTCTGGCTCAGGATAAGCTTTAGGAGGCTCACTCAGAGAAGACAGTCTTCCCCCTTTTTATTAACTGTAATAGAACTGGCAGGAGCCATTGGCTCCCTTTATAGCTAGAAGAAGGCGCGAAGAGTTAGTTGTCTACATAAAAGGAAGTTGTGGGGATAGGAAGGATGCTCTTCAAACTTTTAACTCTACTCTTTCCAGCATCCAAGCTCTCATTCTTCCTCCAGACACCAGCGAGACCTCTTTGATTCTGCAGAGGTAGATGGTGATGTGAGTATACCTAGGAGCAGCTATGAGAGTAAGGGAAATAGGCAATGGGGGATTGCTTTTTCTTGGGTGCAGCTGATGGGAGGTCTTCAGGTCATATAACATATTTTAGAGACACTAAGGTAAAAATCAAAAGCCCTACTCTCGTATTATCTTTGGAATCAGGATTGTGGGTAGAGGAGGAGGGCTGCTATAGAACTGTGATAGAGAAGAATATGAAGTTATCTGCTTGTCTTTTTCTTTTATGATTTTTTTGATGTCTTCCTAGGCTTTCTGAGACCACACTGTGCCTTCTTCAAGCTGATTGTCCAATCATCAATATGTCCAATTGGAGTATAAAAAATGGGGTCCAAAGCCATCCCAGTCACTGAGGAAAAATAACAAGGAGCTTTTACCTGCCTTCCTCCTCTCCCAATTTTGTCTTACATTTTCTTTCCTTTCTGTGATTTTTGGGTTGGAGAAACCATGACTTTCCTCCTGATGGCATGCTAAACCAGAGCTTTGTCTCACCTATTATTGAGACTGAAGTTCCCTCACACAATAATTTGGGAGAGGAGAGTCCATCCTCATATTTTTGAAGAACTATACTGCATTTCTATTGGAAAAGAACCTTTATTTCCCTATGTTTGTGGAGACATCTTATCTCCCAGCCTTTTTGTTTGCATCTTTTCGTGCTTGTTAGCTTAATAAAGGTTGTTGGAAATCAAAATTGGTCTCTGGGAGTATGACTTATAAGGGTTATGCTGTTGGGGAGAAGGTAACTTTTCCTTTAGGATTCTATAGAGAATTCTAGGGCAGTGTCTTGTGCACTGATTAATATCTGTTGATTGAATGACGTTGAAAAGTTCTTCATCACTGAATGCTTAGAAAGTTATTAAATTTGAGAAGTTTTAAGCTGAGTAGGAAGACAAGGAGAGGCACTATGACAGACTATATTGGCTAGGTTGCAGAGGTGAAATTTGGGGACAGGTGTATTCTTGTGGAATTTTCCTTATAAATTACCTAGATGGGTAGCCACCTATTTCACTTATGCTCAAAGCCAGCCCTCTTATAGGTCTGCTTATTCTGAAGCCCTCCTACCTATATTGAGTTATCCCTCTTCTCCAGGAGTAATCTCTCTTATTCTTCTATCCTTTTGTTTCTTTCCATCAGTTATATTTATATTTTTCTTTGAAGATACAAAATAATTGAATCTTTGCATTTGGAGAAATCCCAGAGATCATCTTTCCAATCTTCCACCTAGTTCAGAAATCTTTTACCCTATTTCAGTTTCTTTTTAAATAGCAGTAGTGAATGGGACAGTATTGCTGTATTACCTAGCTATAGCAGCAAGCACCCCAAGCACGTCCTCAGGGTTTGCTGCTACCACAGGTTCTTGGATCTGCTTTGTTAAAGGAAAGCAACTTAAAATGGGTTAACAAGCTTACTTTAATCAGTCAGACCATATATCCTTTACCTTGTTCAGGGGAAATGGTAAGCACCCCGAACTTCAAAGTATACAGGCAGAATTATCAAGACAGAAACAGATCAAGTAGACAGATTTCCAAACTGTCCAACCATTACATCCATACCCAGTCAACATCTGGGTTTTTCAAAGCCGGGGGACTCTCAACAACGGCTTCCCAGAATTCAGATCAAATCACAGAACACTTCTCAAAGTGAGTCCCAAAACAAAGCTACACATCAGGGCTTATATAGCCTTCTCCTGGCTCAGAAAATGTAACAACCTTATTGACTCACTGGCCAATCAAGAAGTATTTACTGAAAAACAAGCCTCCCACCCAAGGCTTCAGGTGCACTTTAGCCTAGGGGCAGGGAAGATCTTCCAAATTTGCATTTCCATTACACTAGCCCATTCCATTGGGAGGCAGTTCTAATTAAATCTTTTGACCCAAAATCTGCTTCCTTGTAACTTCTTATTAGTCTTAGTTCTGCCCTTTGGACAACCTACATAGAATAAGTCTGTTTCCTCTTCTGTGACAGCTATTAAAATATTTCAAGGCAGCTATTATTTCTCCACTTCATCTTTTCTTCCTTGGGCAAAACACACTAGTTCCTGTATGATATGATTTTTAACATTCTAATCAGTCTTATCTAGTTTGTTATTGTCCTTAAAAATGATTCCCAGAGAATATTACAGCAATGTATCATAAGGATTATACATTATGACCAGGTAGGATTTATACCAGGAATGCATATGATTCTTCAATAGATGCAGAAAAAAACCTTTGACAAAATATAGCACCGATTTCTATTAAACACACTAGAGAGTATAGGAATAAATGGAGCTTAACTTAAAATGAGAAGTAATATTTATTTAAAATCATCAGCAAGCATTTTCTGTAATGGGGGTAAGCTAGAAGCCTTTCCAATATAATCAGGGATGAAGCAAAGATGACCATTATCACCTATATTAGTTAATATTGTACCAAAAATGTTAGCTATAGCAGTAAGAGAAGAAAAAGGGAGAAATTAGAATAGACAATTAAGAAATAAAACTACCATTCTTTGCAGATTATATGATTTTATACTTAGAAAATCCTAGAGAATCAACTAAAAAACTACTTGAAATTATTAAAACTTTAGCAAAGTTGCAGGATAGAAAATAAACCCACATAAAGCATTAGCATTTCTATATATTACCAACAAATCCAGTAGCAAGAGATAGAGAAATTCCATTTTAAATGGTTGTAGACAATATAAAATGCTTTGGAATCTACCTGCCTAGATAAACCCAGAATGCAAGTATAAAACACTTTTCATACAAAGTCTTATCTAAAATATGGGAAAAATATTAGTTGCTCATGGGTAGGCTGAGGCAATATGATAAAAACAATTCCACCTAAATCTATTCAGTGCCATACCAATAAAACTATCAAAAAAAAGTATTTTATAGAGGTAGAAAAAAAAACCAAAATTCATTCGGAAGAACAAAAGTTCAAGGATATTAAGGGAATCAATGATAAAAATCTGAAAGAAGGTGGTCTAGCCATACCAAATCTCTCAAACTGTATTATAAAACAGTAATTATGCAAAACAATCTGGTATTGGCTAAGAAATAGAGTGATGGATAAATGGAATAAATTAGGTACAAATTACATTATAGTAAATGACCATAGTAATCTAGTATATGATAAGCCCAAAGATCTACTCCAGTATCCCTGCCACAAAAACCCCACTGGGGTCATGAAGAGTCAGGCACAACTGAATCTGAACAAAAAGGGCACAAAAAGTCCCACCCATTTAGAGTTAAGGACTCTCCTACCCAGCCGCTACACCCTGCCCTGCTGAGCAGATGCTTTTCCATATGGAGAGGAAGGGGTCTGCATTTATAGTAGCTGAATGTCACTATAGTCTTCTTGCATAGTCTTGCTATGCTAGGGCAAAGTAAACAAACCTTTTGCTAACTGAGACCGATGAGTGTCTCATTTCATCCTAAAATAAAGCAGAGTACCCTGTGTTAAGTGCATCCCTATCACCTTGACACACAGGCCTAGGAAGAGTTTATAGACTCCTTGCTCTTCACCGCTACCATCTTTGCTACTATCATTCAGCAACCTGCTCTCCTTTAAAATGTGCTCCATTCTGTCTGCATCCTCATTGCAGTCATCTTTGGACCTCCAGGTCACTTTCCAGGTCAGTCTTGCATAGTGTCCTAGTTATCTCACTGCCTTGCTGTCGTGGAGAACAATATCCTAACTCCTTCCCTTATGCAAATTGGGCTAATTTTTCCTGAAATATGACAAGACTATCATCTTTTGAATATTAATTAACAGGATCCTGGCATCAATCCTGCCCTGCCCCAACAGAATGCTTTTGGCAAAGCTCACAGGTCATGAAAAGCCAGAGAAGAGATTGCGTAGAGAAAAAGGTTATCAGCAGCGTCAAAAGCAGTGAAAAAGGCAAGATACAGATTGAGGGAAAAAAAAGGCAATTAGATTTCACATTAAAACATCATTGGCAAGCCTGCAGAGAGCAGTTTCAGCTGAATAATGAGGATGGAAACCAAAGTGCACAGGGTTCAGAGGAAAGTGAGAGGCATCCACTGCAGAGAGTTTTCTGAAGGAGTTTAGATGTAAAATGGAGGAGAGACATGAGATAATAACGTGACAGTTATAGTAGCTAAGTGCTACTGGATTTAGGGTTTTTTAATGATGGGGGGTGTTGAGGACCACAGCCAGTGGGGCTCTGACCCTGATGGCTGAATAAGCCCTCTCAGCATCAGACCCTGCTAAACAGGCTCGGATCAGTTCCCCACCCCCCAGGAAGGCTCACAGGCATGGGCTTCACATCCCCATGAGAAGCGTGGTACTCGTTCCTGGCCTGGGAACAAGGATGCTTGCAGTGTTCTCAGGGGAAACTAGCATAATGTAGCAACATAGTATTAACTAGAAGCCTTGGGACAACTCCATCCTGTTCTAGGGAGGTTTAGGGAGGTTTAGAACATCCTGCTCGGTACTCGCACCCTCATAACAAGGATAGAGTGCAGGGCCCTTGTGTATGAGGCGAATGGGAACTAGGGCAATGGTGTAATCCCAAAGACAGTGGTTTATGATGACTATGCAGTTTTACACTAATATATACTGGACTCTTAGCTGAATAAAGTTGACTGTTTTCCACCATACTGGAGTCCCATCTCATTTATGATTGTCATCAACCTCTGGGTAAGTAATCTTTTATCTATCTTTTCACCTAACTTTTCCTTCTCAGCTCTGCTCCTGGCTGGCAGGGCTCCTCTCTACCACTATCTCAGACTCTGCCACAGAAGGGCAGGGGTCCCTGGGTGGGCTTGGCTCCCCACAACTGGCACCCAACGTGGGGTGTGAGGTACAAGCACAGGGATGAATGGGCCTGGGCACAGGAGCGCCAGGCCAGGCACAGAAACATCAGGCCAAGTAGGTATCACGGGTCCACGTAGGTTTCGCCCAGGAGGTCCCTCTTGGAGCAACACAGAGCAATGCAGGGCCCTAATACCAGATAAGGGGAAGGCTCATATGAACTGCTATCAGTACTTTCTTTCCCCCAAGCAGCGGCTATGGAGCAAGTACAGATTGAACAGCCTAGCCAAGAGACGTATCAAAAGGTCCTCCTATGTATAATGAAAGAGAGGACTCATTGTTACTACGTGTTTCCCTGATAATAAGACCTATCCCGAAAATAAGCCCTCCCCTTACTGTGTAAGATTCCTCTAAAATAAGCCCTCCCCCGAAAATAAGCCCTATTGAGATTGCTACTGTAGTGAAGGTGATCCCCTGTGCTACATGCTACATTACGGTACCCTCTGTATGCACCGTTCCCCCCCCCCCCCGTGAAATGCACGCTGCTCTCTAAGCTGTATCCAATCAGATATGCAGCAGTGAGCGCGTCATCCTGTTCTTCCCCAGTGATTTGCTTATTGAATAAAGGTACATTTTTTTGTTCACATTTACCTGTTTATTAAAATTGCTGTCAATGTTCATGAAAATAAGCCCTCCCCTGAAAATAAGCCCTCTGGTGTTTTTCTGTCCAAAAAAATTAGTAAGACAGTGTCTTATTATCGGGAAAACACGGGGTAAGACTCAGATACAGAAATTGTCAGATTTGCTGGAGACCATTTCTCCATGGCTGCCCAAAGAAGACACATTAAACCCTGCAAAATGGAAAGTGGTAGATGAACAATTGACAGAATATTACACCACAGTAGGGCCAGAGAAGTTCCCAGTACAATGCTTTCAACTATATAATGTTCTTACATTGTGCTTAGTCAAGCCAGAGCACTATTGAGAGATTTGGAGGCTCAATACAGAAACACAAGTGGAGGAAGAGGAAGCAGTGAAACAGGAACAGGAAAACAGGGAGAAAAGGGTTGTTCCCCAATGGAGGTGAAGGCTCTCACACAGCTGACTGCCCCCCCTCCCCACCTGCTCTCTCTCTTATCAGAGCATGTATATCTCTAATGGTTACATAGTCAGGTGGCGAGATTGCAGTACACTCACCCCCCTCCAAAAGGCTATTCAGCGGATGATTCACCAGGCTAACATGGGATCAGCAGGAAACTTAGTAACAAGTAAGTAGATAAACCCAGTCTCAGAAAATTTTCCGGAGAAAATATATTATTTAAGACTCTTAAAGACATTAGTAAAAGAAAGAGGATTATTTATCACTAACAGTCAGTCATATTAATTCTTGGAATGTTGTCCCTATTTGGTAAATTGGGAGCCAGTCAGCAGAGAGAGGAGTGAGGGACTAATGGAGAAGGGACTCCAGCATTTCCTCAGTTCTGCCTTTTTTCTATGGAATATACTAATGACATGTTTAACATCAGAAATGAAAGTGCCAGGGGTGGCTCAAACACTTCAGAGTGATGCAGCTGTCTCTAATATTATCAAGTAAGTCTTACCTGGCTTCTGTTACTATCTGGAGAACCAGCAACTGTTTAATCTTTTCAAGAGATCTCCTACAAATTCTGTGTGATCCATTCTGTTATTTTCTGTATCTCTCTGTTTTATGTGTCTTTGTGAGAATGAGTGAGAGTAATTTGTCATTCTGTAAGATTTAAAATGCAGCTGGACTGTGGAACTTTCCGTGAAATGTTATCTCTTTCACTCCCCATCTTCTTTCTTGCCAGAAAACGAACAAAGTATTTTATTATTTTACAGGTTATAAGATAGTTATGGTAAGTCAAGAGTGTAGGAGCAGTGTCAGGTTAGAATTAGAAAGAAACAAGATATGTGTGGTTTTAAAAGGGGCTTTAATCAAAGTCCAGCAAAAAAATATGACAGTAGGAAAGCAAGAAAGTTTAAGCATGTAGCAATGTGAGGAGCATGGGTAGAAAGCTTAAGATAGGTATAAATTATTTGCATGAAAGATGTGAACAGAAGTTTTAAGATTTTTGAAAGTTTGAAAATCTCCTCTTCATTCCCCTCTGGCCAAGTGGAGTGAGGAGAAGGCAATAAGAAATAATAAGGGAATTTTTTCCCTCAGATCAAAGAGGCAAACAGATGAACATTTGGTAATACAACTGAAGGTCAATTAAATTCATGTGAAAAGTAAAAAGTGTCACTCCTAATTTGATGCTAAAGATAAAGATATTGTACTATTTGACATTTAGGCAAATTGGGATATTTTCTAAGATCTGATTAAAAAAAGTGAAGTTTTGAGCTCTAGTATGGGGGAGGAAGAATACGATGCCATTTCTGACTCCCTCTTTGCTAGAAGAGTCAAAGCACTCACTTTCAAAAAGTGTTTTAAGGAGTGGACACATAAATACAGTTAACTGGAGTAAAAGTTTTGTCAGCAAAAAACATTTTTACAAAAATTCATTAAAGTCTCTTGTCCCAGATTAGGCTAAAAGAGAGTGCTGAAGATTAATAGGGAACTTAAGTTATCCTCCCCAATCTGGCAAAAGGGAGGAAACAAACTAAAGCTATCAAGGACCCCGATAGCAACAGCCCTGAGGCACCCTGAAGGCCACACCTTTAAGCAAGCAGATAGACTTTTCTAATTCAAACGCCTACATCCACTATCAGGCTCTGTAGCTGTGAGGAGAGGAAAAAAACCTCTGCACTTGATAAGCCCAATTTTCATCATTAATTTTTGCAAATGATGATTTGGAAATAAAATTGGTGTCATAAGGTCATGTGGGGATCATTGTAAGCCAGAAATAGTGTCAGATAAGAAAATTTTTAATCTGAATTTTGTTGGAACTAGAAGATAAAGAACTTTTTAAAAAAAAATAGTTGTCATGGGGCAGCTAGATGGCGCAGTGAGTAAAGTGCCAGCCCTGGAGTCAGGAGGACCTGGGTTCAGATCCAGCCTCAGACACTAATCACACGCACACAAAACCTTGGGCAAGTTACTTAACCCCAATTGCCCTCCAAAAGATAAAAAAAACCAAACCAGTTGTCACTTACAACTTATGTTTATATATGCCATCAGGTATTTACACACCTACCTGAAGTTAGAGAGGAAGTTTCAACTAAAACAAATTTGATTATAAGTTATTTGGAACTTGTAATTAACTAATCGTAATTGTAATTAATTGAGTTATTTTATTGTTTTAATGCTAAAAACTTAACATTGTTGATTGATTAATGTATTAAAGGAGGAGACTGGGTGAAAACTTTATTTTGGATTAATTCTGCCCATTCAGAACAGTCCTCCTCCATGTGTGAGAGTTAGCAATGCAGGGAAATAACATTAACCCCCCAGTCTCTCCTGCTTAGAATCCATATCGATCTTATTTATGTTGTAAAACTGCCAAAAGCCTATGGAAACTATCTGTAGAGGCAAGGTCATTTGGCCTGAGAAAGGAACTTCTTTTAATTGTAACGTGCTAAGAAAGTTGCAAAATATTAAAAAGATTTCTAATGATTTGGCTTTTACACCAGGAAAAGTTAAATTTGAGAAAGAAAAGTGTTAAATAAAATTCTTTATGTAGGAGAAACCTAGTAAATCTTTATTGTTTATTACAGCTCCATTGGAATAAAAAATTTTTAATTGTAATTGGCTATGGGCCATGATTTGTTGAAAGAAATTTTTTAACTACTTAAGGTTCACCTCAAGAAGATTCTAATATCAATAGCTTTTAAAGTATTGTGATCAGATTCATTTATTATACCTTTTCTGGCTAAAACACCTTTTAATATCTAAAGAATTCTGCAATCAACTAGAAAATTAGTAAGTTAATAATTCTTTGGGGATTTATGTTACTTAAAGACATTTTGCTATACCTTTTTCACTAAAACTCTTTGTAATATCTAAAGAATTCCACAATTATCTAGAAATTCAGCTTTTTATCATGCTTTGGGAATTTATGTTACTTAAGAAAATTTTTATACCAACTTAGTCTTAATAATCTCAATTTTAAAAGTTTGTTTTGCTCTAAAGTATACACAGAGAGCTATTAGGTTATAAAATTTTAACTAAATTTTTTTCTTTTCTCTCACAAAAGTTTGATGATCATTTATAATTCTAAAAACTAGAAATATAGCCTACTACAATGATTCTAGTAATTATAAGGTTATTATTACTCACTTTACTCCTGTTTATAATACAAACTTTTATCTATGTTAAATATTACTGTTTAATGATTTTGTCTTTTCCCTTTAAAAATTGAGTCAGATAGCAAATATTCTATATACATATGCCAACATATTTGATACTGCTAAACTTAAACACACTCAGAATACAGATCTTTTTAACCTTTTTCAGAAGTTACAAGCTCTTATAAGATAGAGGCCACTACCTATATTGCAGTTCATTCTTCACTTCCTAGGCCTCTTTATCTAAATAATGAAACTATTAATCAAAAGTTCAAGTTTTTCCAACTTTTTCCCCAAATATTCATAGGACTACATTAGCTTACTCTTATTTTTATCAAAATGCATATACTATATGTAAATAATTCCATGTTACTAGGGAACAAGCTAGACAAATTGAATGCTGATAATGTTCCTGCCACTAACAACTTATTTCAATCTTTCTGTGATCATTTTAAAAATAATATTAATTACAGGCATACCACTTATAATAAAGATATTAGAACCTACTTGCTAAAATTAAAAAGGAGGGAGCAATTAGCTACATTAGCTACTGCTTTATACACCCAAAATACGTTAGCTACATAAAAACATTTGCTAAAAATGAGTATACACGAGCAATTAAAAAATGTGAAAGATGTATACTCCCCAAAATGAAGGTAATGTGAGGATTTATTACTATGGGGATGAGGCTATGCTTACATATTTTCCAGAAGCTGGGGAAGACCAGTGAGGGTGCCATAACAGAAATGTTGGGGTATGTACTCCAAATCACCCAGAAAGATGAAAAAGCTCCAGCAGCGGAAGAACTCACAGCGACAACATGGGAATAAAGAAGAAGAGATCTCCTAATGCAATCACTACACAAAACAAAAAAGCTGTGCCCCCATGGGGGCAGATCGAACATTTTTTATATCCACCCAAAGAACTGAAACCTGTTATCCCAGAATTTGTGTTTTCTTGCTGTGATCACTCTGCTTTCTATACAAAGTATAGATAAAATTAAGGTGGATGATTTGGCACGACAGTTTTAGGGTTCGTTTAGAGTTAAGTCCTTTGCATTGGCTATATACATTGCTTTCACCCCTTCTTCCCCTGGTTATATTGTGTCTCCTTGCGATTTGCATTGTTCCCATATGTTGTCGGTGCTAGACTCAATTGTTCTCAGGGGAAACTAGCATAATGTAGCAACATAGTATTAACTAGAAGCCTTGGGACAACTCCATTCTGTTCTAGGGAGGTTTGGAACATCCTGCCTGGTACTCGAACCCTGATAACAAGGATAGAGTGCAGGGCCCTTGTGTATGAGGTGAATGGGATCTAGGACAATGGTGTAATCCCAAAGACAGTGGTTCCATCCTGATTTATGTTTTGAGACACCTACCCCTGTCACGTCACTTGTTTCATATATGGCTGTAATTGTAACTACATGTATTTGACCCCCTCAAGCCTTCCTTACTTCTACTAATGTAAATCATTTATGGAAAGTCCATACTACATTTTATTGGAATATACCCTGCTTTAACTGTACTCTCAAACAATGTATTAGTGGTTATGATGTCATTATACTGTCTGTAGAACCACCCTCTTTTGGTTTCAGACTTTGGAGAAACCTGCACAAAAGCAATTTCTGGACTTTTACTCATGGGACTAATTGCAACTGTGTCTTCTACTCTCTTTCTCCAATGTACTTATGGATACACCTGTCTATGTATGATTCCTCTGTATGGAATATTGTTTGGATTCATTGTATTCTTGCTCAATGTATATCTAGTAGGTATTTGTACTATTATTTTGTCTACTATCATTGATAATTTCAACCACTGTGTCTTTGTATTTAGGTAATAAGTTAAAGTAGAGACTTTCAGCAAAAATTAGATGCTTTAAAGGAAACAGTAGAATTTGTGAAAGACAAGCTTGCAGAAACTGAGTTTTGTCAAAGTGTGATTATAGATTTCATCCTATTTTTGTTACATCCATGAAATATAATAGGTCTGATTATGATTGGCAAAAAGATAAAAATGGTTTGTTAGGGATTTTTAGAAATATCTCCACAGGAGGGAATTTGGCACAATTCGATAAACTGATTTCCCATATCAATGAGGCCTCCCTGGATAAAATTAAGGTGGATGATTTGGCACGACAGTTTTAGGGTTCGTTTAGAGTTAAGTCCTTTGCATTGGCTATATACATTGCTTTCACCCCTTCTTCCCCTGGTTATATTGTGTCTCCTTGCGATTTGCATTGTTCCCATATGTTGTCGGTGCTAGACTCAAGCTCTGCGTGAGGTTGCCACTGAACTGCATTACCTGTGCCTTCATCAACAGAAAGGGGGAGATGTTGAGGACTACAGCCAGTGGGGCTCTGACCCTGATGGCTGAATAAGCCCTCTCAGCATCAGACCCTGCTAAACAGGCTCGGATTGGTTCCCCATCCCCCAGGAAGGCTTGCAGGCATGGGCTTCACATCCCCATGAGAAGCATGGTACTCGTTCCTGGTCTAGGAACAAGGATGCTTGCAGTGTTCTCAGGGGAAACTAGCATAATGTAGCAACATAGTATTAACTAGAAGCCTTGGGACAACTCCATTCTGTTCTAGGGAGGTTTGGAACATCCTGCCTGGTACTCGAACCCTGATAACAAGGATAGAGTGCAGGGCCCTTGTGTATGAGGTGAATGGGATCTAGGACAATGGTGTAATCCCAAAGACAGTGGCTTATGATGATTATGCAGTTTTACACCAATACATACTGGACTCTTAGTTGAATAAAGTTGACTCTGTTTTCCACCATACTGGAGTCCCATCTCATTTATGATTGTCAGCCTCTGGGTAAGTAACTCTTTTATCTATCTTTTCACCTAACTTTTCCTTCTCAGCTCTGCTCCTGGCTGGCAGGGCTCCTCTCTACCACTATCTCAGACTCTGCCACAGAAGGGCAGGGGTCCCTGGGTGGGCTTGGCTCCCCACAGGGGGGAAGATACAAATATGTAGGCAGCAGGAAGGAACTAGTAGTTCTGGGAAGACTGAAGATAAATAAGGGGGATTTATAGTGAAGACAATCTTGTGGAGAAGATGTGATGGATGAGATCAAAGGTGTGTGTGAAAGACAGGGTATGGAAAGGAGATAGTAGGGAAATGTGCCTGAGTGATGTGAGATGAGGAGAGTATAAGGGGAAGCTCATGATGAACGGCCAGAATTTTTTTTCCAGTGAAGTAAGAGGCAAAGTCCTCTGATCAGAGGATGTAGGGAGGGGTGCTGTGAGAAGCTTAAGGCCAAAGAAGAAAGTTTAAAACAGCCACTGTGGAGGGCGGGATAGTGAATCAATTATGGAGCAGTTGGGGGACTGCTTTGGTACAGTGAGGGCTGAGTTGAAATTAGATAACATTAGTATGCAGGAGACCTATTCACATGACTTTGTGATTTCTTCCAGCACATGAACAGAAGCAAAGTAGGCAGATGGTGGAAGTAATCCAGGGTTGAGATTTGGTACGACTGGGGTTAGCACAAGGGGGCACGGTACTCAAGCATAGAGGATAGAGTAGAATTGAATTGTTTCTCCATGTAGTTAGGACAGGAAGTAGAGCAGAGTGTAGCCAATGCCTGGGAAAGAACGGAGGGCTAGCTCGTGGAGGTACTGGTGGTGAAAAAGAAAAGGATGTTGGACCTTTCCTTGCACACATGCATACAAGAATGATGCCTGCTGGCTCTGTATCCTATTTGGTGGTGTTTGGGTGACTTGGGTTTTAGAATCTCTGAAAATGGAACGACTGCAAAAACTCACAAGCGGTATGTGTATCTCTCAGCTCAAAAAGAAGCTAAAGGGATTTGGAGAACTGGTTTATAACTTCAGCCCCCAAAAAATTCCAAAAGAAATAAATGACAGTACATGATGCCTGAGTTTGCTGTTGAGAACTTCAGCTTGGTGACAGTTTTGCTGATAAATGTTGATGTTTTATAGGACACTAAGCTACTCCATACTTAGGTGTGGAGAGACTGGGCAAATTGCCTGTTCACAAAATGTTCTCGAGGCTGGAAGGAGGGGTAGGGGAACCTTCATGGACAATACACCACAATTAATATTACTAATAGATGAATTAGACAATTAGATTTGGATGAGTGGAGACTGATGGATACTTAGCAGACTCTTAAGTGAAAGGGACTGCCTTCCAGTCATGCAAAGACTGCCTAAGCCAAACAATGGCTCAGAAACAGACATTCCAAGTGAAGAACAAGTAGGTCAGATAATGGGAGAAGACTGAACCCAGAGGTAGGCACTAGACCTGGAGTCAGGAAGACCGAAGTTAAAATTTGACCTCAAACACTGTGACTTTGGGTAGGTCACTTAACCTCTATTTCCTCAACTGTAAAACGGGGATAATAAGAGCTCCTACCTCCCAGGTTTGTTTTGTAAAGCACTCGGCATCATTTCTGGCACATAGGTATTATATAAATGCATATTCCATCTCTATAAATGCGTATTTCCTTCCTTCCCTTTTCTGCCTATTACTGCTTCAGTCATAAAGATTCATAGGATATGGTGATATGTGATTCAACATAATAATACCACAGGCTGGTCTGAGTACTCTACAAGTTCAGATTTAGGAAGGCAGAACCATAATTCTGATGAGAATTGTGATTAGCCCATACCATCTAATAGAAGTGAGATAGACAAGCCAGTAAATCACAGGAAGTGAGGTGTATCCAATCAGAGACAGACTAATTATGTCCCAGATTAAATTTGCTAAAAGTAGCAGTGGGGGAGACTGAATCCCCAGGCTGGCTCAAGATTTAATGAACCAATATACAATTGTGTAGTTAGATGATGATACTAATTGTTTATTTCTGCAATATGAGCCCTACCTGACATGTTTATTGATTCACATGTTAATTAAACATTTAATAGACACATCTTATTTCTTTGCTCTGGTTTATGCTTATTTTCTGTGTATGGCATGCCTTGTAACTATATTAACTTGTTGGCTAGTTTAGTTTTTTCCATTAGTCATATGCAAATAATCTCATTATTTTGTGTATTTTGTTATTTTGAATGCATGCGGATGTTAGTCCTTTGATTTTGTTTGCTGTCATGCAAACAATGTGTAGCACAAATATATGTACTGCTGAAACACAGCAACCTGTGTTGCTCAAACACCTCAAACATCCTGCATTTAATTTAGATGTATAGTCACTGAAGCAGCTATTCAAATGATGCTCTGCTTTGTACTGAGTCTACTGGAGGGTTTGGGTTGTTTTTGTGGTGTCATGGCTCCCTCTACAGTCTGGTGAAGTCTATGTTTCTCAGTGTAATGTTTTTAAATGCATAAAATATAAGGGATTACAAAAGAAACATTATTGAAATAGTGATCTAAACTTTCTCTTTAAGTTCACAGACCCCAGGTTAAGAACTCCTCGTCTACTGTATACGTTATTGAATTTTTGCAAAGACTAACCCTGGTATATTGGACTAATTATCTTTATGCTGTTGAGTACTGATGTAATTTAAAATCATACTAAGTCCAGATGTTAAGTGCACTGCAGCCAATTTTGTAAGGGAATGCAAAATTCCAAACACCATGTAATAGGAATTTGAGAACAGATGGGATCCTAGGATTTGTAGTTCACAGCAACAAGCATTCCTTCTCAATTCTGACAGCTTGGCACAGTGCATAGAGCTCTGGCCTTGGAGTTAGGAAGACCTAAGCTAAATTCAAATCCAGCCTTAGGAAATTACTAGTTGTGTGACCCTGGGCAAATCATTTAATTCTGTTTGCCTCAGTTCTTCATCCGTAAAGTGAGCTGGAGAAGGGAATGGTAAACAGAGGAGGGTCAGACACAACCGAAATGATTCAACAACAAGAATTGTTACATTTTAGATCTAGAAGGTAGACTTGAGTAATACTCAGGAATTTTTGGTTTGTCTTTCTAAATTAAATTTCCTTTATTCTAAACTTAAGAAATATCAGATAAGACAAGCATTTTCCCACGTAAAAAGCAGAATAGAGTAATAGGATTGCATAGGCACTCACAGATTTGCACCTGTTTGAATATCCCTCCAAATATACAACAGATTCACTATGTTCTTTTTTAAAGCTTATCTGTATTTGTTCCTGACTTTCCTTCTGTTCTCTTCTACACATTTAAAAATGTTTCAATGGCCTTCTTTTCTTATATTTCTTATTTACCCCCTAGTAGGGGCCCCCTTACTTCCCAACATTCGCCTCAAAAAAAAATAGTCAACCCGCTGAAAGTAAACAGAATCCTTCATCAAATAAACATAATTAGGCAAAACAAATTCTCACATTTGCTCTTCTCCAAAAATATGCCTCATTCTTTACCTCCCTGTCAGGAGGAATGTAGTATGTTCTATTATTTTTCCCAGGGAGTCTTTTGTTTCTTTTTTGTTTTGTTTTTGGCTTTTTTGGAGGGAAGTTGGGGTTAAGCCACTTGCCCAAGGTCACACAGCTAGTAAGTGTTAAGTGTCTGAGACTGGATTTGAACTCAAGGCCTCCTGACTCTAAGACCGGTGCTCTATTCACTGCGCCATCTAGCGGCCCCTTCCCCGGGAGTTTTTAAAGAGACACATGGAGTCTATGAGTAAGTAGACAGAGGATGGGGACCAAATGAATATCACAGCAGAAGCAATGGAGACTGAATCACCAGGCTGGCCCAAGACTTAATGAGTGAAGCTAAGGAAGAGCTGAGCTGCAGCAGGGCCCATCTGGCCTCTTCAAGAACCCTGGAACAAGTTTCAGGTTGAAACTGCTCCTTGTAATCACCTCTTCAGGGATGGGAAAAGTTGTGAAAAATGTATCCACTCTCTCTAATTTCCCTACCCCATGCCTGTTCAGTAACCAGAACTACAAGATACTCTGCTTGCTTCTTTCACTGTATGCTGATTTTTTTCTCCAACATAAAGAAGTCAGAGCTGGAATACAGACATTTTAATTAGAGAAAGAACCAAACCTACTTGAATGTTATGGATTTTCTTAACTTCTGAGCTAGTATGATTGTTGAAAGTAGATTTTAGGGAGAACATAACTGACCCCATTTTGCCCTGTATGTACCCTTTTTTTACTACATGATGTTGTTAAGCTGTTTTAGTTGTATCTGACTCTTCAGGACCCCTTTTTGGGGTTTCTTGGCAAAGATGCTGGAATAGTTTGCTCATTCCTTCTCTGGTTTATATTAAGATAAGGAAGTGAAGAAAATTGGGTTAAATGACTTGCCCAGGGTCACACAGCTATCTGAGACTGGATTTGAACTCAAGAAGAGGAGTCTTGGCAGCAGGTAGGTGGCCCAGTGAATAGAGCACTGGCCCTGGAGTCAGGAGGACCTGAGTTCAAATCCAGCCTCAAACACTTGACATACTTACTAGCCATGTGACTTTGGGCAAGTCACTTAAACCCAATTGCCCTCAAAAAAAAGCAAAAAAAAAAAAAAAAAAAAAAAAAAAAAAAAAAGAAGAGGAGTCTTCCTGAATCTAAGCCCAATGCTCTATCTATCCACTGTGCCACCTGGCTACCACTCATGATGACCTTAAAGCAAACTGTCTCCTTCAAAATCTCCCTCTTAATGGCTTTATGACTACAAAAGGGAACTGAGAGGACTCAAGGAAATTCAAGGAAATTATCCCTTTCTGCTTTATATTATCTGATAAAGCATATGGGTGGCACAGTGGATAGAGTGCTGGGCCTGGAGTTAGGAAGACTCATTCAGATCTGGCCTCAGACACTCTGTGAGACCCTGGGAAAGTCACTTCACCCTGTTTGTCTCAGTTCATCAGTAAAATGAGCTGGATAAGGAAATGGCAAACCACTCTGGTATCTTTGCCAAGAAAACCCCAAATGGGGTCAAGACCTGGACTGAACAACAATAAAAATGCATAGTAGGGTTAATGAATGCTTAAATGATTAAAAAGGTATTGTTTTCTTTGGTCCGAGTATAAGTGGCTCTGCTAACAAGAACACATGCTGTCCTTTGTAACAAGTGACAAACATCCTCTTTTGTTTTAAGAAGTGTATCTAAAGATCAAGCTGCTCTGATCAAGCTGCTCAGTAAGAAAGAATCTTCCCTTTTGTTCCTCTCTTTGGCTCCAGTAGCTTTGGGGAAGGGAATACATAAATGTCTTCTGCGGAGTTATCACATACACTCATGTTCATCCTATTCTGGAGGGGTGTGTCTCCCTCCGAGGGAATAAACTGCAGTTTTTCCTATGTCTGTCTCCTGTGTTAACTTAGTGGCAGTGGATGAGAGAATTCACATGACATTCTATTAATAATTTTTCATCTGATATAAAGTCCATAAAATATCAGAAAAAGGGACCAAATAGACTTGAGGACCATTATATTGTCCCTAAGCTAAAAGTGTTGTTAATGGGGTGTGGCTCAAATCTACTGGAAGAGAAAGGAAGGAGGGGCAGAATTGAGATAAGAGATTAAGGTCTACCTTAGTCCAAAAAGGAAGGAATGATCCAGAAAGGAATGAGAAACACCTGCAATGCTACCCTTCAGTGTTATATACCTATTATAATAGCACCTGTATCTAATTTGTAAGGAGTCATCTTTTTTAACTGATGGGGTGCATTATCAAAAACTTTTGGAGATCACTAGCAGGGGCAGTTGATGGTGCAGTGAATAGGGCACTGGTCAACTTGGGAAGAGTTCAAATCCAAACTCTGGCACTTACTACCTATATGACCCTGGGCAAGTCACTTAAACCCTATTTGCCTTAGTTCCTCATCTGTAAAATGGGGACACACTAGTGAAGGAAATGGCAAACCATGGCAGTGTCTTTGCCAAGAAAACCTTGTGGTCACAAAGAGTGAGACTTATCTGAACAACAATTCCAGAAAAGATCCCACTCTTTTCAGATTGGCATGGGGTTCTGGCCTAGAGGATCATAGGTCAAGTTAAGGCCAAGGAATGAGAACTTGGAGGGCTTAAATAGACCCCTCTAATTGGCACTAGGTAGTTTTCTTTATGTATACTTTTAATGCCTTGCTGCTGCATATTATTTTACATTATTATACCCTATGGAGTGTGTAGCAACAGAAGGAAGAAAGATGGGATGGATGCCACAATCAAACATCCAGTTATGGTGACTGCAACAGGAAAAAAGGAAAATTAAGTGTATGACCCACAGCCTAGATGGAAATCATCCTCTCCCAGTAAAGGACCCCAGCTCTTCACTCACATAGACCAAGTACATGTCCTAGTGAGCCTGATCTTATAAAGAAGATCCTTTAGACTTTTCTAACTATTTGTCACAAGATTTGGATATCTTGGCATCCATCACCACCTCTTCTTATAGGCCTCTCACCAAAAGTCAGGGTAGGGTTAGGACAAATGGAAAGAAATGAGACGAATATTGCCACAGATAAGACCAGAGCAGTTAAATCAGTAACTTGCTTTATTATTGCTCAGATTTGAGTTCAAATGAACAACATTAACAAAGACAAACTTTTCAATAACATCTGCTAGAGGATTTCACTTCACCTCCAACCCACTGGAAAATAGTTAGGAAGCTGCTGAGGAGAAACGGAAGAATGAGGGGTGAAGGCACACACAGCTATTCCTCAGATGAAACCAAAGAGATCTCATCCTCCTCTCCTTCGGGAGCCCATAGTGCCCCCTTTTGGTTAATCCCTTCTCTAACTTCTTCCATCAGCTGTTCTTGGTTCAGGTCACTGGAGGCCTTATTCTCAGGGAGAGGGCTCTTGGACCTCAGTGCTAGGCACTCCTGGGGATCACTCTTCTGTCCTGCCTCCACCAGGGGTCAGGTTGGACTCTGGGTTGGTGGGGACTGGTTTTGGGGAGCTCTATCTCCTCCTCTCCCAGGCAGTTTGGTCACTGTGGTCTTTCTTTGGGGAGCTGTAAATTTTTTCTTAAGGCCTAAATGGAAAAGGAAGTAAGGGTGAGAGAATTCTGTGTCTGTAATCACCCTTTTCTGGGTCAAATTCATTGTAAACTAGGTTCCTATCACACTAATTCCCAGGGAAGAACCTAGCTCCCTTATTCTCTGGTACCTTGATCAATCAAATATTTATTCAGTGCTTACTATATGCAAGGACATATACAAGGCACTGTCACTTAATAGATGTCTCCTCCTCAATTAAAATTTTAGTCCCTCCCCTTTGGAGCACTGCCGGCTCTTTAAAGGAATTAAAAGTTCAGTTAATGCTAAATTAATACTAAATAGAGAAAGTGGAATTCAGTTATGAATCATTTTCCCCACAGAAAGAAATCTGGGGAGCATTAGCCTTGGCAGTAATAACAGCGAAGACAGCCAGCTCCTCAGCTGCTACATTTGTGTACCTTTTCTTCGGGTCTCAGTTCATACCTTGCTGGTCAGGTTGCGAGTTTCCACTGCTTCCTTTGTTCTCCACGGGGGCACCGTCTCGTGAAGGGGACTTCTTACTTCTCTTCTTTCTAGGGGTCTCATCTTGCTCATCTATCATGTTCCCCCCTTCAAGACAACAAAGAAATTAATTGCATTTGTCTCCGAGGTAGGTTGGCAAGGGTCTAGAGACTCAGGTGCAGCTGTACCATGCACACCCCCTTCTCTCGATTCAGCTACTCTATCCTCACCTCACCCCACTTAGGTCTTTTTCCTCTCTTCTCTTCACATAACTCCTCAAAGCCTGCCTCCTCCAGGAATTTTTATTTAGCTAAGAAAAAATAAAAGATCTTTCAGCCTAAATTTTCATAATAGGATATAAAGGTAAGAAGGGCTCTTCATGTTCCTAAGTGGCACCCAATTCCTTTCCTCTGAGGTTTTCTAGTTCTTGGTCTTCCAGTCCTGCTGTCTATTTCAATTCTAGGCTCTACAGCTGAGGCAGTCATCGGGATTGGCATGCAGAAAGCTAGAACAGGAAGAGTCACAGCCTGGTGAGAGGTCTGGACTAGGGCTTCTTCCTACCTGGCTACCTCTTTACTATTTCTGCCTCTATCCCATCTGGGCCTCTCTTGCTGACCCAAGGCATATCTTATTTCCAGCTGGCCTCTCTCACCTTTTAGTTTGAGTTTCTCCTTGGAGGCGTGTATTGGATTGTAATCAGTTGAACAGGGTTCCTGGGGGAAGGAGATAAAAGGTAAGAAAGAAACTAAGCCTTAACATTATGTTTTTAATGAAATGAGACACTCCAAAGTGGTTGATGGAAAAGGAGAGTCAAATCTGGTTCACTGTATAGAGAAGGGAGTTGCATGGTGATGATCTCAATATACTCAGCCCTGCATAATTAAAGGCTCCATGTTAAGATCATAGAATCATAGACCTAGAGCTGGAAAGGTACTTAAGAGTCCATCTAGGCCAACCTCCTCATTTTACAGATGAGGAAACTGAGACCCATTAAATGATGGATATGGGGGAAGATTGAAAGAAAATGCATAATTAGAAAGGATATAGATTAGGATTAATGACTTAATCATTAAGCATGATTAAAGAGTTGGGACATTAAACTTACAAAAGAAATGTGAGATCTCAGAATCAGTCCCTTTCAATACCAAAATTCTGCACTTGCTATCTCTGTTCTCTTACCATGTACTCATTCCTTTAAATCCTCCTAATTCCTTGTAATCTTGCTTCTATTCTCACCTCTCTACCAAACTGTTCTCTCTTTTAAGGCCATCAACAGCCTTCTTATCAGAATTTTCCTTCTATCAATAAATCCAACTGCCTTTTTTCCCCCTGCCATTACAGACCACCTTCTCCTTGACAGCCCTCCTTCCATAGCCTCTGATGCTGAGTTTTCATAGTTCTCCTTTTTCTTTTGATGGTTCATCTTCATCCCAATCCTTAGTCATAGATGTCCCCAAAGTTATCCTAAATCCTTTAGTTTTTTCTCCTTGCACTTTCCCCACTGATGATCTCATTCATTTCCAAAACTTCAATCATATCTATACAGATAACTCTGAAATCTAGGCCTCCACCTTCATTTTTTCCACTGTGCTCTAGTATTTCCAATTGACTATTAATTAAGGCTATGCTGGTAAATGTTTAACAACTGGTTCTCCTAAAAAAAGTGCACATGATACACTTTTAAGTTCAATCTGTACTATTAACATTTTCTCCATCACTTTCTTAAGTCTAGACAATCAACAAAACCATAAACCAAGCCCTTGTGTATCATTTGCTGATCTCAGAGATGTAAATTCTCACACTGAAAACTGAACAATTGTTTCTTGGCTGTAGCAAACTCCTGCTCCTGGGTATGTCCACATGGATGCCAGCACCTCTAAGTCAACATGTCCAATACTGAATTGATCTTGTCCTTCACACCTGTCTTCCTTAAATTCTCTATTTCTATCATTAGCATCACCATCTTCCAAGTCACCCAAGCTCATCATCTGGAATCATCTTTGATCCTTGCCTTTCCCTCAACTTATACATTCAAATAATTGCATAGTCCTATTGATTCTACCTCCAAAAAAAAATATCTTACAACCATCCCTTCTTTTCTACTCATACCCACACAGGATCTTAAGTCATCTAAACTTTCAGAAGAGTTACCTAATATGTCTTCCTGCCTCTAATCCACTCTCCATATCACTGCCTCCAACAAGTTACTAATGAACCATTCTGATGTTCTCTACTCAAAATCCTTCAGTGATGCCCTATTTGCCTACTGCTAACCCTAGCATTCCAGACCCTCCCCAGCCGACCTTTCCATCCTTATCTTATACTACTTTAATATAATTTGTGTTCTAGTTAAACAGAACTCCTCTCTATTCCCCTATTCCCAGTCCTCTCTGGGCTCTTATTCATATTCTTGCCCTTTCTCCCCCCATCTCCTCTATCTATTAGAGTCCCTTTCTTTCTTTAATGTTCAGGTCAGGTTCCATCTCCCGCAAAATGTCTTCCCTAACCCTAACCCAACCCTGCTAATGAACATTATCTCTTCTTCCTCTGTCCTGTCCTCTATGATCTTCTCAGAGCACCTCAGATAGAAAACTTCATATTATTAATAGGATATTGAATCTTTCCTTTATACTTATCTCACTTTACCCATAACAAAATTATTTGTGCACATGTCTTTCCCTACTATTAAAATTTAATATTATTAAGAACAGGGTCTTTATGGTATTTATCTTTGTATTCCCAGAATGTAGCATAACACCTTACATATTAATGTAATTAATTAATAATATGTAGTAATAGTTACTTAGTAAATGTTTGCTGAATTGAATTTGTTGAATTAGTTTGTCTGGAAAAGAGAAAGAAGTCAAAAGAAACCAGTGAGTAAATACCAACTATTATTATTATAAAAGTCTTAAAATTTCATATGCAGGTGGAGGAGAGAGGAGTGACTGATACTCTCTACATTCACTGAGGATATGACCAAAGGAAATAATATGAGGGACTAAAATTAGACTCAAGAAAGAATTTCCAAATTTTAATATATCAAGCAAAATTGTTCAAGGAATCCCTTGATAAATCCCTAGCAATTAATTTTCTTCTAGCCTAGCTGATGAATTTTCAAAAGAGACAGAGCAGGTAACAGAAAAGAACTGTCAAGACTTGTTATCCTTTTAGGAGGTGTGTGGTTCTCCAGTTATGCTTGATGGAATTCTAGAGCAGTGCACATTCAGGGTTAGGGTTTAGTCTGGGTTAATCTGAAGGGCTGGCTATTCACTAGTGGCCCTTTAAAAAGCAAGACATACACACTCACATAGACACACACACAGTCACACACACAAGAAGGTAGTTGAGATAGGAGACAACTTTGAATGTAAGCTCTGTGAACCCAGGAAAGAGCCAGCTAGCAGCAGAAGCAGCCAGCCCTTTAGAGGTGATTTTCCTTGCTTTTGCAGGGAGATTAGACTCCCACAAGTCAAGGCATCTTGAGTGGAGCTACATGTCCACAGGAGACACCAAACCCAACAGGGAGTATTTTGAATCGGTCTAAGCAGAAGATCCGGAGTTGCCACTAGGGGGTTGAGGTATAGAAAGGAACAAGCCCAAGCAGTTCATAGGAGTGAGTTGTCCAGTAAAGACACTCCAGCCAGGTGGAACGGCAGGAGGACAACACAAAAAGGTGAGGATATCTAGGCCACACCAGCAGGACATCTAGGCTCACAGTAGCAGTAAGCTGCCTTGCCCATGTGGTTCCCTGCAAGTACTCATTTCTACTTGTGCACTCTGTGTGTGTACTTCACCTCCCACGATCCTGTAAATGTCTGGTGTATGTTCTGATATTGATGTTTCTGCTACGCCATACGAACAAATACTTGCCTTTGAGCCAAGTATGGCAACTGGATGATTATTAAAGATAAGTGGTGGGGCTCATAAGCTACAATTTTAGGAATTTAGAACTAGAGAGAATCTGGAACCAGGAAGTAGTCACCCTGCTTAGTTAGGAACCAACACAGAGATGAATAATTAAATGAGTAAAAAAGGGGACATTTCTTATCCAGAGATCTTTAAGGTTAGAAGATGGACCTGCTTGGAATGCTCTGTGGTAAGAACAGGGCAAACAAATGGTTGGTACTAACCAGATGCCACTAAAATTTTTTGAATTTAATAGGTTACCCTTGAGAGTACACTGAGAGGAAACCCTGAGCTCTTTTTAGACCTATTTGTAAGGCAGATCTTACCTTGTTTTCTTCCTTTGAAATACAAGAATTTGAGCTTCCAGGCTTTTGAGGCTTTCTAGCCTCTTGGAAAAATAAATCTAGAACAGATAAGAGAAGGATACTTTAAATAATCATTTTTTTAAAAGCTCAGCCCAGTGTGTATAGTGTCTTCTACCTCCTCCCTTTACTTCTGTGCTATATTCTGAAATACACAAAATTCTAGACCTATGCTCTTTCCTCTTCCCAGATCTAATCACCAACTTGATTCCCCTCTCTCCTCCCCTACTTCCCTCTATTCTCTATTCCTTCCTATCAGTCTCATTTATTAAACTGGCTCCTCCCTATGCAAAGAGCCCTGGACTAAAGCAGCTGAAAGGAGATAAAAGAGCAAAGACAGATTTACCCCTCCAAGAGATATACCATATTCCAACCCCCACCCCAACCTTCCCTCCTTATTCCCTCCTGGGTCTTCTTTTCTTCCCTGCCAGCTGTCCCTACCTCCTCCCTCCTCACTGCTGCCAGCCCCTGCTGCATTCTCCTTATATCGGGTGTGGAAGCCAAACAAGCTAACTCGATCCTAGAAAAAGGGGGTGGGGGGGGCAGAGAGAGAAGAGAACACGGATAGGAAAAACAAGCCCATTAGCTGCCCTTGGAAATGCAGCTACTCTCCCCTCTGCAACCAGCCCCTAGAATTCTTCTGCAGCTTTGATCCTTCTGGATTTGGATTTTGGAGGTTTTACTTAGGTTTTTCATCTATTTTTGTTCAATTTGTAATGGATTCGCCTTAATACTTTATTTTGTCTGTGACTTCTGAGGGAGATGAAATAACCGTGGCTCAACCTAAGGTAGACAGCTGAAATTACAGCAAGAGGGAGCAAGATTAGACCTTGAATGTGTGAAGCTTGAGGCTGGAAAGGAGCTGGAGGTTTTCTTAGTGCAGGAGGGCCTGAGAGTTACTGACTACCTTCCCCAGAGGCAGGGGAAGGAATCAGATTAAACAGGGTAGGGTTATCAGTGAGGAAGGGGGTAACAAGTCTTCAGCTCGTGACTGTGCTGTGTGAGAGGACAGGGAGAGGGGTAGCTGAGGAGTGATCAAAGGGGTCTGAGCATTCTGCCACCTGAATACTGATCTGCTGGGCCTCTCGGGCCATCACTAGGGCTGCCGTCAGCTTCTGGCTATAGTCTTTGTTCTTGATCTTTTTCTGGAATGGCAAAAAGTTAAATATTAAGGGTGAGGACAAAAGGAGTGAATCCTCGGGTATTCCCAACATGCCAAGCCTTCTAAACTCTACAAAGTCCTCCTAGTTATGCTAAGCTATTTTTGCTTTCCATTTTCCCAGGCTGAGAGTCCCCCACACCCAGCAATATCTTCAGTCAACAAATGGGGAGTTTCCCTTAGATACTCTGAGATCCATATGAGGGACCTTGATCTAGATAAGCGTGCTGGGTTGGGTTGAGCTAATTCCAAAAATTTTAGTTCTGTGCTCCAGTTTTCTTTAGACCCAGATACCTGATTTCCCAGAGTCCATTCTCACCTTCAGAACTGGTCTAACCCTAGCTGGCACTGGGTAGCACTGACCTTCACCCACACTCCTGCCAAAGTTATTTCAATTGTATTAAGAGGTCAGGATTTTAAGTCAGAGGACTTGAGTTCAACGGTCACTTAGTTCTTTTGGATGACTTCTAAGATTCTTTCCAGCTCTAAACAATCACATGTATTGGAAACAACAGGCTACATAGTTAGGGACTTTAAAGAGAATGAAGGCCACTGGCCTGACGTAGGCTTACATCTGAGAGCAGAGGCTTTCACAGGCAATCTCAGACTGGGGCTTGTCCCTCTCCAGATCTCAAAACAAGCTTCTCCCAGGAGACTCCAAAGAAGCCCAAGGATACTGACAAGGATATGATAGAATAGGAGGTTCCCACTACCCTCGCCTCCTGAGAGCTCCTCACCAGTTCAACCTGTTCCAGGGACAGCTCCTGGAAGTTCTTCAACATGTTGGAAGGGATCCAGGCTCGACAAGCAGTGTCCCCAAAAAACGTCACATGGTATTTGGACTGGAATCAGAGAGATGTTCCTGATAAAGCCCTATGTCCTTCCCCTACTTCTGTTCTCCTAGCCTACAAAAACTGGGGCTGGAAAGAGAGTTTGGGAAGCCACTGGGAAGTAGACACTTGGTTTCATATGCTCCCTGAGCCCCACCCTGTCTCTTAAAGGAATTCTTTATGAAATCTAATGCCTTTCCTTTCTTCTCACTTGTTCTGCTCTTAAAATTTCTATCCTGTATGTATTTATTAAATTATTAAATTTATTATTAAAATCATAAGGGGCAGGGGCAGTTAGGTGGCGCAGTGAATAGAGCACCAGCCCTGGAGTCAGAAGGACCTGGGTTCGGATCTGGCCTCAGACACTTAACACAAAAAATAGCCAGGTGACCTTGGGCCAGTCACTTAACCCCAATTGCCCTCCAAAAAGCAAAAAAAATAATAAGGGACATTGTATCTATTTCTATACAAACCTATGGGCCTTTGTCTCTTACCAACAGACAACTCTATGTATGTGTTTCTGCTTGTGTCCCTTGACTATGTATGATCCTGTACCTATTTATATATGTCTTTCTTTGCAGGAGGGTCTTCAAGTCCTAAGGAAAGCACTTTCTTTTCTGGTCAAATGCTCTGTGGGGATCTGATCCCCACATTCCAGAAAGAAAAGAAGTTGTCAAGCAAGATCAAACTCACAGGAAGGACATCTTGTTGAGAAACAAAGAGGAAATAATCTCCCATATCAGGATCTGATTCTACCATTCCAGGCCACCTGCACAACAGAGGTTGGTAAAGGGAGGAGGATTAGGGCACTGCATGAGCTGAGCCCAAACTCACTCATAGCCACATATTCCTAAAACAGATTTTTTTCAACAAGAAGCCTTCGTAACGTCCTCTTGCTCCATCTTAGCTCCCTTCCACAGCATGGTTAATGAGTGTATATGGCTGGTAAGAGATGGGGACAATGTATGGAGAATTTTAGACTCTTTTCAACGTTATCTTTTGCCTTCCCCACGTACTGTAACAGGTCCTCACTCAACTCAGAACAAAGGGTTTGAGCTCTCCTATGTGAGCACATTTCCAGAAAAGGATATGCCCTTTCTGTCCTTATTTTCAGTTTGCAGGTCTCTTACACTTCAAATTCAGAAGTTATGCCTTGAGGACCACCCTCTGCATTCCTTTTCAAGGTCTCTTCTGTTTCCCCCCATCAGGAAGGTGGATAACACAGAAACAGCCTCCCATCTCAGACCTCCATCCTTTTTATTGCCTTAAAATTCCATGATAGTCTCCTTTCACATGTTCTATCTCCATTGTAAAGAACCCCCATTTACTCTTCCTTCCCCCACTCCTATAAGCTCAGAATATTCCCATTATTTCCTACCATGGGTAACCATACTGCTTGGCCCAGATGATGGATCCTGGGATGTAGGAAGCATAAACCATATCACTCTCCCCCCCTGACCAGGTTTCCTCAGGAATGTCACAATGGTTAAACTGCAGATCTGTGAAGAGGAGCAAATGGGATGAGGTAGAAAAAGGATGTAAAAGGTTCACATCTGAATTTTGTCAAAGGAAAGAAGGGGCTGGTACCCTCATATAAGAAGCGGGACAAAGAAGGCATCTCAGATAAGGGCATGGAGAAAGAATACCAGCCAGAATACTCCTTTCCAAATAATTTAAAGAGACTCTACAATCATTTATATATCCCATTCCTTGGGGATAACTCTCCAGAAAAAAATTCTCCCTGAGCAGTCAGTTATTCCAGTCTTCATATTGTATCTGGATAAGCCCATAAAACCAATACCAGATGAATAAGTCATTACCTCTTTTAAAGGGTCTCAGAGTATAAAATATCCCTCTATCGCTTTTCCTAGTATCAAACAATCTTCATGGTGGAGGAATCCTCCTAATGTCTAATCTAAACTTCAGCTTCAGCCCATTTCTTCTTTCTTTTCCCTCAGCTGAGATGACAGCTGGTGTCTCAGCTAATGGGACCTCCCCCAAGCATGTGTAGATATTCTCTGATTACTTCAAGGCAGGGCCAGCTTCCAGTCATATATGACTGAGTCACCTAATTTGCTGCTGAGCCAGAAGAACTGAATATTCAAGGTATCACAGTTGGCAGAAAAAGGGGTAGTTTCCAGCTGGCAGCCCTGTTAAATGCAGCCTTCCAGGAGATAAGGTGTGATTTCGAAAAGGGCTAGGGAAGGGTTTATGCCTTTGCCTGTGGTATGTGTCTCCTTCCTTTAGCACCAACAGACTCTTTCTCTTTCTCAACTTAAATTTCTCTTAATCACTGGTTCTTTCCTGAAGGCCTACTACAAACGTGCCCAGACTTCCCCCATTCTTCAAAAAACCAACTCTCAAACAGCATTGCCATCTCCAGCTTTTCTCTTTCACTACCAAACGCTAGAAATACTCATCTGGTCAGTCAGTCAATAACCATCTATTAAGCACCAAGTGCCAGGCACTGTGCTAAGCGTTGGGAATAGGAAGAAAGGTAAAAGACAGTTTTTGCCTTTGAAGAACTCACAGTCTAATAGGGAAGACAATACGCAGACAATTATGTACTAGACAAGCTGTATACATGGAAAGTGTGGATAATCAGTGGAGGGAAAGCGTTCGAATGAAAGGGAATAAGGAAAGGCTTCCTGCAGAGGGTAGAATTTTAGCTGAGACATGGAGGAAGTCAGGAGGCAGAAATGAGAAGGGAGAACTGTATCTTGTAATCTGACATCTGACCACTTTTCTGAAACTGCTTTTTCTTAAGTTACCAAGATTCCTTAATTGCTAAAGCAGACAGCCTCTGTTCTCCTTCAGCTATCTGTAGCTTTTGACATGGCAGACCACTCTCTTCCCATTGCTGGAGAGCTACCATAACATTGCCCAGTTTCAATTCTTCTCTGACTTGTCTGATCAATACTTCTCCATTGTTTTTACTAGATCCTGTTCTATCTCCTTCCTCCCAATGCTATCCTGGGTGCCTTTTTTTTTTCATTACAGTCCCTCCCTTGGTGACCTCATCTGCCACCATAGGCTCACTTACCTTTACGTTCTTTAAGTATGTCTGGAGACACACAGGGGTCATTAGGTCGAAACAATTTTATACTAAGACATTTTAATTTCTAATATGGTAAATATTGCCATAATTCAGAAAAGCTCTTGGTGGAGAGGAAAGCCTCAAATCATTTTTAAGTATAAAGGAATCCTGAAACCCAAAAGTTTGAGAAATGCTATTGTTCAGTCGCGTCTGACTCTTTGTGATGCCATTTGGGATTTTCTTGGCAAAGATACTAGAATGGTTTGCCATTTCCTTCTCTAGCTCATTTTACAGATGAGGAAACTGAGGTTAACTGACATGTCTAGGATCACACAGCTAGTAAGTGTCTGAGACTGGATTTGAACTCAAGGAGATGAGTCTTCCTGAGGCCTGGCATTCTATCCACTGCCATCACCTTGCTGCTCCTTTGAGAACTGCTTCTCTAGATTAAGAATTTCTTTTTCTTCCTTTCTTTCTTTGCTTTTATCTATCTATCTATCTATCTATCTATCTATCTATCTATCTATCTATCTATCTGTCTGTCTGTCTGTCTGTCTGTCTGTCTGTCTGTCTGTCTGTCTATCTATCTATCTATCTATCTCCCTAATCTCTCTCTTAAGCAATGGTCTGCAAGTATGATATCTCCACCCATTAATATTTTAAATTCAACATGTCCAAAACATAATTGACTATCTTTGCCTCTAAATTCCCGGTTTCTGCTGAGGGAGTCACTATCCTCCAAGACACACAGATTTCAAACCCTGAAACATGGACTCTTTTCTCTTCCCAAGACTTGTTGGTTCTCCTTCCAAGATTATCTTTTTCATCTTGTCCTCTCCATTCAACTATCACCACCTTTCAGGTCCTTAACAGCTCTAATTTTGATTACTTTAGTAACCTCCTAATTTGTCCCCCTACTTCCATTCTTTTATTTTCCAATTCATCTAAATAGCTGCCAAAATATTTTTCCAAAGGTACTAAGTACTTCACTACTTTGCTCAAAATCCATTGGCTGGCTCTAGTATAAAATACAAACTCCTCAGCCTCACATTTAAAGCTCTCAACAATATGAATCCAAGACATTGCATACTGCCCCCTTCACACACTTCATACATACTCTACATTCCAGGCAAAAAGGACTGTTCTTCGAAATAGACATTCCATCTTGTCCTCTATATTCACCCAGGTTGTCTCCCACAGGTAGAATCTAATCTTTTCTTATCTTTGCTCAACTTCCAGAGGTCCTGGATTTAAGTTTTGACTCTGACACTTATTACCTGTGTGATCTTGGACAGGCTCCTTCCCTTCTCTGAGGTGGTCCTCAAGGTCTCTTGCAGTTCTATATGTATGAGCCTGTTATCCTAATAAAACCTTCCCTAATTCCCTCTCCTCCTTTTGTTAGTAACTTCATTCTTAAGTTTCTTGTTATTTACTTATGTAGTACGCCCTCTGGGCTCCCTTCTAAGAGGAGGTTTAAGGGTACAGTGTGTAGATCTGCATTCCTAAAATTATAATCCATGGGGTTGCTACTTGTGACCTTACCTTTAGTAATTTGCCAGTTGACATCATTAACTCAAAAAATGTAGAGATATTTGCTAAGGTGACATAGTAAGGACAGTAGACATTCTCTCCATAAACTTGGGACATACTCTCCCTCAGACACACCCAAGTGTCTGAGGAAGAATAAGCACAAATTTAGAGTACATGGGGAGTAATGCTCAGATGGAGGGAACATGGGCAGCCAAGGCTTAGGATTCAAAAAGGTCACAAAATCCTTAACTTCTAGTGGTCTCATTAACCTGCTCAGCTCTTCTCTGCTCCCAGAGAAGGCCTCTCTCTGTTCCCTTCTGGAGTTACTGTCTCCTGTGGAATGAGTAGCTCACCTATATGGCGCCATGACCAATGGGGTGTAAAGAGAGGTGAAAGGAAGAAAAATCCCTAACCCCTCCCCCAGGTGAAGAGTAATTCCCTTTTAGGATCCAGAATCTTCCCTGGCTGTTGGCTTCTGCCTGGACTGACTGCAAAGCTAGTAGGGTACAATTTTTAAGAGCCACTAAAGGTGTGGACAATCTTCAATAAGTCAATGGCAGTTGCCCCATTCAATTCTATCAAGGAACCTTTCATCTTCTTAAACAGATAAAGGCATTGTGTCTACACTTAGTTTAACCTCATTATCCTATAGGAAAACCATCTCCTCCTCTCCCCCCAATTTTATTTGTATATATGTATAGAATGTAAGACCTTTGAGGGCTGGAATCATTTCATTTTTGTCCCAACACCTACCATAGTGCCTTGAACATGATAAGCATTAAATATTTATTGAGCCGAGTTGAGATGACAATGTCAAACTCCTTTAAGAGTTCATTTGATATTGAAAATCAGATAGAACAAAGTTATTTCCTTCAATGAATAAATCTTATATAATCTTTAACATATGAATGGGAAATGTTTTGTTGAAAAACAGCCTTTAAGGTTACATTTATTCCATCTAAACAGTTGAATACATCAATGGGGTGTATGTAAGGAAGAAAATAAATCTTTCTTTTTGTTTTACCTGTATTTTGACTGCATGACCAGTCATTTGGCAGGACTGAAGGGTCAATGTTCCTATGTAGTCGTCTCCATTTTTCACAGTTGGGGAAGGAGCACTGCACCCAGGCTACACACTTACCTAAAACCAGATATAAGTAAAATGAGACTCTCAGAAATATTATCTTTCCTAACTGGTTTCCTTGGAAGTCACAGAACTATCCCATGGTCAGAGCTAGAGAACCTACCTCTTCATTTTTCTTTTTTTTTAATTTAAAAGCAATCGGGGTTAAGTAACTTGCTCAAGGTTACACGGCCAGGTGTTTCTGGGTGGATGCTAAGTGTCTGAGCCTGGGATTCGATCTCCAGGTCATACTGACACTGGAGCCGGTGCTGTGACTCGCTGTGCTACCTGGCTGCCCCCACCTCTTCATTTTTCACATAAGAAAAAGAAGTCTAATGAATTTCCAAGGTCATAGAGTTAGTTAGTGGCAAAGATGGCACAAGAACACAAATTTCTTGATTCCCAGAACAAATCGGTTTTTTGGGCATCCCCATCAGTCACCAAGCATTTATTAAGTATTCATTCTGTGCTAGGTAGGCACTGTGCTAAGTGTTAGGGATTCAAAGACAGAAATCAAACAATCCCACTCTCAAGGTGCTCCAGTGCTCTTCTGCTGTCAAATAGCGTTCAACCCCTTTCTCCAATAAAAATCAGTCTCCCTTATGTTAAGAGCTCCCTAAAGAAGACTCCTTAGCCCCCTCTGCAGAGCCCTTGGTTGACCTTTTAGCACTGGTCAATTCCAGGCTGTAGCTCACTGAAGCCATCCTTTCTCTTTCCCTTGTTGAACTGAACTGAAAAGATACTAGGAGGGACAGTGGGAGAACTATTCAATTCAACCCTCATTGGGTTTCCCATAGATTCTACCTCCTCTCTTCCAACTTCTTGTCTCTTTCCTTTCATTCTCAATTTATTTAAATTTTCCATGTTTTTACATCCAAACTCACTGAAATCACTTGTCTGTTCTCCTCCAGCTTCTTCCTGATCACTGATCTGGGTGTAGCCTTGCACTATTTTCCTTGGTTGGCCCTTCCGTCTGTGCTTATGTCCAATTTTGGTTAACTCAGGTTTCTCATCTTCTAGGAAGATAACAAAACAAAACATAGAAAATAAAGTTGGAAGTTCCTTTAAAAAAAATTAAAAGGCAGGTGGAAAAAAGATGACAATTAGATCACAATGCAAATCTTGGAAACAGAATCAAATGCATATAAAAGATTGGTGGATAGCAAACTAGCACATATAAAAACTGGGAGAATACTTATTTTTTTTAAATATTTGGAAAACTGATAACAATATAGTGAAAAATACATTTAGACAAGCACCTCATACCATATATCACAAAACTCAAAAAACAAAATTAAATATAAGAAAATAAACTACAAGTTCAAAAAAAAGGGGGGGCTGCATTTCTCTAGTCACAAGGTAGGTAGTGCAATAGATGTAATATCATTTTTTCTAGTTCTGTAATTTCATCAGTGTAAGGAACTCCTAGTGTGAAAACTCTCCTCTAATAAAGGAAAGGCAGCTCCTTTATTAGCACTATCAGCTCCTAACTGACTTTCATAATTATACAGCTACAGGACTTGAATCCAGGACTTCCTGACTCCAAGATAGTCCTATATTCATTACACTAAATGAATTTTTGTGTTCATATTATCCCCATTTTACAGGTGAAACCCAGTATAGGAATAACCTCTGAACTCTGTACCAAGAGTAAGGATTTCAAGCTAAACCTAACAGCAGGACCAATAAGATCTTTGGTGCTCCTAGGCAGGGCTCCAGAATCCCTTGAAGGAGGGGGTGTAAGTAAGGAGGATTTTGTCATCCTTTTTAGTTCAGTATCTCAGCATCCATGGTTATGGCAATGTCTAGTTTCCAGGTGTTGGATAATAACTCCCAGAATAGCCTCAAGGATCCTAGATGGTAATTCCTAGAATCATAGTGACAGACAGTCCTACTGAGACTGTGCAGTGAGATATGGGGTGACATAGTGAGGTATTTACTATGCTTGCACTGAATGATAGTGTTGCTAAAGTTAACCTGTAAGGCTATTGTTGGCAAGATGACTTCTTTGTCTGTCGCCCTGTAAAGCGAGTTGGAACTGGTTGGTGAGTGGGGAATTCACAGGGGAACCTATCTGGGATTTGGGTAATACATAGAGGAATGTATGTACCTCTCTCAACCAGTCCTTGATGAAGCATGAGGGGATTTAGGGGCATGCACAAGCTGTACCTATCTCGATTGACCCCATAGAAACATAGGGGTAGTTGCCCCCACTTCACACTGGGTCCTGTGAGAAGGGTTGTTAGGGACGCTATAGGAGTTGATGCTTCCATTATCAGCAACTCCCTTTGAGAAGATTAGACTAGAACAAAGTAAAGCTTATATAACCCCTCCAAAGCTGACCTCTTGTCCTTCCTGTCTGACCAGATCAAGAGTGAACCTGTTAGAGACTGGAGTTCAAAAACTCCAGTGCCTCCTGTGTGTTATCTGTGAAACAGAGGTCTAAGTCTGGCCTACTATACTCAGGACCCTTCAGATCCTGACCACACTGTTTACTGCTGAGTTTAACAGGAGCAAGAATAGGCCCCCATGTGCAAACCAAGAAAAACTCTCCAATCACCATAAAGAAATACCTTGGTATGAGAGATACACATAGGCAAATCTTGAAGATGCTAGCAATACCACAAGTCTAGGTAAAGCCTCTGAGAGAAAAACAAATGAACAAAACTCTGGACACAGAAAGGAAGGAACAATGGCCAAAAAAAAAAAAAGTCATCTTAGAACATGTGACAGAAAGTCTCACTTAAGAATTTGAATGAGGGGCGGCCACGTAGCACAGCGAGTAAGAGCACCGGCTCCAGTGTTGAGAAGACCTGGAGATCGAATCCCGGGCTCAGACACTTAGCACCCACCCAGAAACACCTGGCTATGTAACCTTGAGCAAGTTACTTAACCCCAATTGCTTAGGGGCGGCCAGGTGGCTCAGCGAGTAAGAGCACCAGCTCCAGTGTCAGGATGACCTGGATCAAATCCGGGCTCAGATACTCAGCACCACACCCAGAAATAATAACTGGCCATGTAACCTTGAGCAAGTTACTTAACCCCAATTGCTTTAAAAAAAAAAAAAAAGAATTTGAATGCTCTGAAAATCAGAGTGGGCCAGACTTTAGAAAACAATGACACAATACAAGAAATAGCAGAATAAAACCAAAAAATTGTAAAAACAAAATAAAAGAAGAAAAGCCTAAGAAATGGTAATATTAATGTAGAACCTATATCAGATTTGCATGCCAGCTTGGGGTGGAGGGAGGGAGAGAAAATGCGGAACTCAAAATCTTATGTAAGTGAATGTTGAAAACTAAAAATAAATAAATAATATTTAAAAAAAGAAGTATAATCCTGCATGGAGGGGGAAATGGTTCTTTAATGGAACAGAGGATTTCTAAGCAATTCTGATGAAAAGGCAAGAACTGAATACACAGTGATCTGGAAACAGAAATGCAGGCACCAAGAGAAACAAAGAAAGGCAAACATATTGTTTAATTGAGGAGGAATATTATGTGAACGAATTGTTTACATGTTAATAGAGGGACAAGAAACAATGTCTTCTTAGAACCCTTTTATCTTTAAGGGTCATTGTTGTTCAGTTTCAGTCAAATCTGACTCTATGTGACCCATGGACCTGTCCATGGGTTTTCTTGGCAGAGTGGTTTGTCATTTTCTTTTTTTTTTTTTAAGCAATTGAGGTTAAGTAACTTGCTCAAGATTACACAGCCAGGTGTTTCTGGGTGGGTGCCAAGTGTCTGAGCCCGGATTCATTCCGGGTCATCCCGACACTGGGGCCGGTGCTCTTACTCGCTGTGCTACCTGGCCACCCGGTTTGTCATTTTCTTTTCCACTGTGCCCCCATTTTACAGATGAGGAACTGAGACAAATGGGGGTTAAGTGACTTGCCCAGGGTCACAGAGCTAGTAAGTGTCTGGTTTCACATTTGAATTCAGATCTTTCTGACTCTGAGTTAGTGTTCTATCCACTGCATCACTTAGCTGCCCCTAAAGGGTCATAGAGAAAGGTTAAAGCAGAAGAGGGTGATTTTACTTTGTTTTATTGGTCTTAGAAGAAGACAAAAATGGGAGGGAGAGAAAAATGGACTATATGGGAAGGAAAGGAAGAAGAGGAAGAAAATCACTATTGCATAGTTGAGCCATCAGATGAAAAGCAAGGAGGAAGGGGTGGGGGGAAATGGGCCTCTTCCAAACCTCACTTTCATATGAATGAGATGAAAGAAGACTTAATACACTTGGCCATACACACAGATCTCAGTATAGAAATACATTAAACTCGAGGGAAACCCAAGGAAAAACAGATAAAGAAGGGGTAAAGAAGGGTCCTAAGAAGGAGGACAAGAAAGGTAAGGCAATAATCACAAGCAAAATGATCTTGAATGTTGGAAGGAGAGGTATGAAGGAGGATTAAAAGGAATGGAAGAATTCTTCATATTGTTTGACCACTTATCTACTGGAAAATGACTTTTGATTACATATATCTATACCTTACTTTTTAAACCAAACCTTTATCAGAGAAATTAGAGGCAACGATTTCCCCCCATTTAATTGCTTCATATTTTATCCTAGGAGAATTTTGTTTATGCAGATGCAAAAACAGTGAAAAATACATTTAGATAAAAAAAATACAGGGTTAGTAAGTGGGCTAAAACAACATATTAGATAGATTCTACACTATGGCCAGGTTCCTGGGTTTATATCAGGAACACAGAGTTGGTTCAAAATGTGAAAGATTATAGATATAAAAACACATGTTAATAACATACATAATAAAAACCATATGATTATATCAATAGAGGCTGAAAAGGCTTTTGACAAAATCTAGCTCTGATTTCTACTAAAATTCTAGAAATCATAGAAATAAGTGAACCTTTCCTTAACATAGTAAATAGTATTTATCCATATCTAAGAACAAACATTATATATAATGGAAAAAAGTTAAAGGTCTTTCCAGAGGTCAAGCAAGAATGCCCATTACCACTACCACTATTTAACTTAGTTCTAGAAAACTAGTTATAGCAATAAGAAAAGGAAATTGAGAGGGAAACACATAAAGGGAAAAAAAATCATCTCTTTTTACAGATGATATGGTGGTATACTTAGAGAACCCTAGAAAATAATCTAAAAATAATTGAAAGAATAACTTCAGCAAATTTTCAGAATATAAAATAAATACATATAAACTATCAGCATTCCTATTTATAAACAACAAAACAAGTAAAGAATTTGAAAGAGAAATTCCATTCAAAATAACTACAAAAACTATGAAATATCTGGGAGTGTACTTTCCAAGATTTATCTAAGGACTACATTTTGCAGAAATGCAGACAGTCCTAAATAACTGCAGATATATTCAGAGTGTTCATGGTTAGGTCAAACCAATATGGTAAAAATGACAATACTATCTAAATTGATTAGTTTATATAATGCCAATCAATTTTATCAAAGAATGTTTTATAAAATAACAAAATTCATACCAAGTAACAAAAAGACCAAGGGAATAATGAAAAATAAGTGGGAAGGAAAAATAACTATCAGTATCAAATCTCAAACTAATGCAAAGCAGTAATCATTAAAATCATTTAGTACTAATTTTAAAAATAAGGGAAGTCAATCAGTGGAACAGATTAGCTACAAAACATACAGAAGCAAATAAACACACTAGCATAGTATTTGATAAACCTAAAGACTCCAGTAATGGGGGAAAAGACTATTTGATAAATAACAAAAACAACAACAACCAAAACCCAACAAAAAACTGTTGGGAAAGTTGGACAGAAATTAGGTTTAGACTAAAACTTCTTCATAATATATACCAAGATAAGCCCCAAATGAAGTTACGAAGGATTCTGGTAAGATGGTGGAGTAGGTCAGAAAATTCCAAGCTCGCCAGCTATCCTCCACAAACAAGATAAAATCGTGCCTCAGCGTGAACACAGAGCAGGTAAAAATAAATAAGACTTGCGGTAGAACAGTGGTCCTCCTGCAGGATGGTGGCAGCTAGGTGGCACAGTGAATAGAGCACCAGCCCTGGAGTCAGGAGGACCTGAGTTCAAATCCAGCCTCAGATACTTGACACACTTACTAGCCTGTGACTTTGGGCAAGTTACTTAACCCCAATTGCACTCAAAAAAAAAAAAAAAAGCAAAATCCCAGGATGGAGGTTTGGTCCCTGTGAAGGGTAAACACCTCTAGGCTAGTTCCTCTGAAACAGCAAGTAGTGGGCCCTGGGGCTAGCTGGATTGGGAGGTATCCTCAGCCCCAGCCACAAGAATTTTCACCACCTGGACAGCATGGGAAGTCAGGCACCTTAGCCTGGGAAGATTGAGGGGAATCTCTGCTGATAAGGAACACCAGACCCAGCTGTGCTGCCAAAGCCCTGGATGAGAAGGAACCAAAACATATCTGGTGAGTGCAGAAGTAGTGGGGCAGGGATGCCGGTGGCTGTGGGCACTTATACGAGGGCAGAGTTCCTGGTTTCAGTTCTAGGCCAGAGGAAAGAACTGAAGAAGGATCTGAGGGCAGAGACACTATTCCCCCATGCCCAAGAACTAGAGGTGATTACAAAAAATAAGCTGCGACAAGTTAAAAAAATGAGCAGGCAAAGGAGAAAGAATCCAATCATGGAAAGTAACTATGGGAATAGATAGAACCGGAACTCATCTTCAGAAGAAGATGCTGAAGCAAAAGAAGTCTCTCCTACCCGAAAGAGTAACATCAAATGGTCATCTGCCCCACCAAAAAATTCATAGAACTTAAAGGAGACTTTAAAAATCAAATGAGGGAGACTGAGGAAAATTTTTTTAAAAATAAGAACAATCCAAGAAAAACAACAGGATTATGGGAAAAAAGACAACCAATTAGAAAAGGATTTTAAGGAAGAAAATGACTCCTTGAAAATTATAAATGGGCAAGGGGAATCCAGGAAAGTTATGAGACCAAGAAATAATAAAACAAAATATAAAAAATGAAAAACTTAGAAGAGAATATGAAACATTTCATAAGAAAATGAACTGATATGGAGAAAAGAAAAAAAAAACACAAGAATAATTGGGCTACCTGAAAACTACAATTAGAAAAAGAATATTGATACAATAATACAAGAAGTAATTAAAGAAAACTGTCAGGGGTGGCTATGTGGCGCAGTGAATAGAGCACTGGTCCTGGAGTCAGGAGATCCTGAGTTCAAATCCGGCCTCACTTAACACAAAAACTAGCCGTGTGACCTTAGGCAAGTCACGTAACCCCAACTGCCTTCCAAAAAGCAAATAATAATAATAAAATTAAATTTAAAAAAAGAATATTGTCCCGAGGCATTAGAGCAAGAAAAGAAAGTAAAAATAGAAAAAATACACCAATTACCAACTGAAAAAAGATCCTATGAGGAAAACCTACAAGAATATCAGTTAAATCCTGAAACCCCCAGCTAAAGGAGAAAATATTATGAAGCAACAAGGAAAAATAATTTAAATATGGCACTGCCAAAATTAGAATCACACAAGACCTAGCAGCAGCAACATTAAAAGTTCATAAGTCTTGGAATACTATATTTCAAAGAGCAAAAGAACTGGGGTTGTGGCCAAAAATATCATACCCAGCAAATTTGAGCATAATACTGAAAGGGGAAAAAATGGACATTTTAATGAATTGTTATTGTTAGACTTTCAGGATTTTGTAAAAAAAATAATAACCTGGACTTAATAGAATATTTGACATAAAAGATCCAAGAGAAATATAAGATATGTATCAAAGACTAATTACAAGGGACTCAATAAGGATAGACTGTTTACTTTTTATATGAGGAAATGTAAAATGTATATGTAAGATTGTTATTAGTAATTCGGTAGTTCGAAAGAAAGGTTGGGGTAGACCTGAGAATGATATGATGCTAAAAAGTAAAACTGTTTAGGCAAAGGTAAAAAGAGTAATTACCTTATATAAATGAGGTGTGAGAGGAACTGACACATAGGAATTAGATGAGGGAGGAGGACTGGTAGATCTGGGGTACCCTATTCTCATTGGGAATGGGTATATTTATGAGGGTATAAAGTCTTCTAAATTTAGAAAGAAATAAAAGGCTGAGGGAATAGGGAGGGAAGAGAGGATAAGAGAGGAATTTTTAGAGGGGAGGGTGAGGGAATAGAATAAGGCAGGGTACAGAAGGGTGGTTTGATGGGAATGGGAGGATAAGTGAGGGATCCTTGGAGGCGGGGGTAGGTTAAGTAATAGTAGGGCAAGCTAGTGGGTACAAGTAAATAGAGGAGTCAAAAAGCATAGAAACACACAAACATAAAATAAAGATCATGAATAGAATATTAGGGGAAAAAAGCAGGGGTAGTAATCATGATCTCAGACAAAGTTAAATCAAAAGAGAAAAATACGGAAACTATACTATATGTTGGACATATTAATCAATATTGTTTTAGACTATTTAAAATAATTAGACAATATAAGGTTGGAATATTGCTTTGGTGTAGGAAATTATGAGTTGGTGGACTTAGAAAAATACAGAAAGATTTGGACTTCTGGGGCGGCTAGGTGGCACAGTGAATAGAGCACCAGCCCTGGAGTCAGGAGGACCTGAGTTCAAATCCGGACTCAGACACTTAACACAAAAACTAGCCGTATGACCTTGGGCAAGTTACTTAACCCCAATTGCCCTCCAAAAAAAAAGAGTTGGACTTATGAAGGACAAAGTTATCCACGCTTAGAAAACAAATGACGAGTATAGTATGGTCTTACATAGATGCATATGAATATAAATGAGTATGATTATAGATATCTAAATATATGTAGATGTATGTGTGTGTATATATATATACACATATGTATGTATATATCTATATCTATCTATAAGTATATCCATGCTTAATTGTAGCGTTCTTAGGGGAAGGGGGAGAGGAAAGAACAAAGTAAAAGTAAAAAGTGTACAGTGGAGAACAAAGCTAACTATGGAGGGAGAACCTGGCACTGGAGAGGAAATGGTTCCTTGACTGTTGTAGGGGAGGGAATTTCTCCATAAAAAGAAAGTAACATCCAAGGGCAGCTAAGTGGCACAGTGAAGAGAGCACCGGCTCTGGAGTCAGGAGGACCTGAGTTCAAATGTGACCTCAACACTTAACACTTACAAACTGTGTGACCTTGGGCAAGCCACTTAACCCCAATTGCCCTTCCAAAAAAGAGTGACAGTAGGAAACACTACACTCAGCTCTGAGAAGTGTGATCTCTGTTGTTCTTGTTTCAGTTTGCATTCAACTCTTTGTGACCCCATTTGGGGTTTTCTTGGCAAAGATACTGGAGTGGTTTGCCATTTCCTTCTCCAGTTCATTTTGCAGATGAGGAAACTGAGATTAACAGGGTGAAGTGACTTGCCCAGGGTCACACAGCTACAGGAAGATGAGTCTTTCCGACTTCAGGCCCAGCCTTCTTTCCACTGCGCCCCCTACCTGCCAAGACCCCAGTGTGTTCTCCACGAGCCAAGGAGAGAATCAGGTCTGGTCACTGGGCCTGGAGTTATAGTAAAAAACCAGACCCAAGGGAAGGATCTACCCAACAGACATGCTATGCCCAGGGAGAGTACTGCAGCTTAGGCGATATAAAAACAAATAGATAGCAATCCTGTAAAAATAAAAGCAGATAGAAGGAGAGAAGGTCATAACAATGGTCTAATTGTTTCTTGTCCAACCTGTATGTCCTTTATCTGCTGTTTTCCCAGTGCCTTAACACATTAGAAACAACTCCCAAGCTTCATATTAAGAGGGTTGTCTGTTCATACTTACTTGCTTCTTTTCTTTTCTTGCTTAAGGAAAGCGTGTTCTGTTTGTTCTCTGAGGGTAAAGGATCCGATGTGGGTGACTGGGTCCCATGAACAATCCTATCTTCTTTAGAGACAGGAATTCCTGAGGAATAAGGTATCCCCAGCAGCTTCCTGGAAATAATAATTTTTTAGGAAAATGGCAGAAAGCAGTAAACTGTAGTATCCTCACCTTTAAAAAGCTCAAAATATAGGAGTTAAGGAAAACCAAAGAATTTAAAACTCCCTAAGACTCCAGAGATAATTTCATCTGACTCTGTGCTCATTGGCTTCTTCTACAACCCAGACAAACAGGGGTATCTCATAGACTAAGCAACCTCTGGGAAGGAGGGTTCCACTCACAAAAGGTAAACCCACACTTGGGATGTACTTTGCCTTAGCAGGATAAACTTACCTATCCACATCAGTAGTAGCAGTACTTGTCTCCTTTGCCCCTGGGGAACATTCAATAAGTTGTGCATGTGAAGTCTCTGAAAAACCAAGGCCCCAAATCCATCCCCACAAAAGCATAACACTGTAAATAAGAAATTTCTGGAGGAAAATAAGGACCCCTTTCTCTCCTGGATACCTTGGATTAAACTGTTTCCTATTCCTGGAATAGCTAGCCCCTGACCACCTGCCAAATCAAAGAATTATCAAATATTGAAGTTGGAAAGAATCTTGAAAGTCATCTAGTCCAGTATGTACCTGATCAAGAGTCTAATTCCTCTAGTGATAAGAAATTCATTAACTCCAATCCACTTATGCATAGCTCTAATTCTTTAGAGAGAAGTATGGCATGTGGAGGACAAGCCTGAAAGAAAGATTGGGGTTCAAGCCCTGCCTCTGTCACATACAAACTGTATGACCAAAGGCAAGTCACTTTATCTTTCAATACCCTGGGCAACTCTCTAAGATTGTAAATTAAGAGTTGCTGATCTTCATTAGTGCAGGTTTTCCAAACCAGGGATTCCCCATACTAATGAAATCAAAAGTCTGCACAAAATATTCACACAAGACCATATGTATAAGCTTTTCCTTATTCTAAACCAAAATCATGCCCCTTTAGTTTTTAATAACTATCAAACCAACTTGTTCCAGGAAGTTTTTCAGACTGATCTGAAACGATCTCTTCCCGCATCCCAGAGTGGTACTTTATGTCAATATTTTGGTATAGCAGTAGTTACCGATATCCCATTTTATGTCCCTTGTCCATCAAGCCCCCTCTGCAAGAGGATATTGATTTGAACACACACACACACACACACAATTTCCTAATTGAAAAGACAATATGGACTAAAAAAGGTGGTCTAGTTACAAATTTTTTTGATAAGCTTCCCTTCCATCCCTATAGAATCAAGTCAATAAGGATATACTGAGGCACGTGGGAAAAAGAAAACTAAGGCACTAGGAGGTTTGGGAAGTTTAATGCTAATCTTCAGATATCTGAAAAGCCATTATCCATCTCCTCATAAATATTGTAAACACAAGAAAACAGACTTAAACCATGGGTAAATAATTTAAGTTAGATGATCAATCTGCCAAACTCATGTAAAGGGCTTTAAAAAATGGATTTAGGAGGATGGCTAGGTGGTGCAGTGAAGAGAGCACCAGCCCTGGAGTAAGGAGGATCTGAGTTCAAATTCAGCTTCAGACACTTGACATACTAGCCATGTGACTTTGGGCAAGTCACTTAATCCCAATTTCCCTCCAAAAAAAAAAGCAAAAAAATATATAAAAATTAAAATGTACTTAGGATAGTTTGCTTGTAATACTGTCTAGTGGTTCAGGTATAAACTAGAGGATCTCTCAAGCTCCCTTCTAGAATTTCTCTATTCTGTCCCTACCAGAGGAGCATGATGGAGGAACCTGTTAAGCCTACTCTTGCTCTGACACCTGTCACTTTGCCCTCCCCACCTCCAACCTCTCCTACCGCAGGTCACATCCAGGCACTCCTGCAGGGACTTCTTAAGCACGCACTGGACAATCTCCTCAAACTGTTCATTGGTGAGACTTGGCATCTCCTGGAGGGGGTAGGGGAGAGAGAGAGAGAGAGAGAGAGAGAGAGGGAGAGAAAGCTCTGAGATGCCTCCTGTTTTCCACCATAGGTAGGTAGACATTTATTTTTTGAAAATTTGAAATAAGGAACTCACACGGTTGAGGGCATGGGGTTAATTCATTTAAAGTTTTCCTGGACCAGTTCCAGGCCTGGCAGGAAGCCAAAGTGGAGAAAGGACTTAAAAAGTATTCCCTTACCTCCTTATTCATAAATGCTAGGACCAAAATTCTTTTATATAGTAAGAGAAATAGGGGATTAAAGTTGTGGTAGGAGGGGGAGAGATTATAAATGAGAATGAATGTCCCAAAAGTTAAGGGGTAGGGGAGAAAGACCAGGAAATATGAAAGCAAAAAAAACCTAGGTTGTTTCCTATGCTGGAGAACTCTCTACACGGAAGGGTTATGGGAGAAGCTGTCCTGCCAGAGGACAGGGAGAGAAATGGCATGATCTCTACTGTGTCTGGAAGTTACCTTTTCTGTTTTCTTCTCATCTCCTTTAGTGTCTTGTTCTTTGCTAGTCTTGGTAGCTAGAGGTCCCTTCCCCTCCTTGTCACTTCCAGAACTCTTTTTTGGATCTTTCTCCTTTTTTTTCTTCTGTGTCTTTTGTTTGGGCTGGTCTTGCCTGGCATTCATCCCAGGGGGCCCAATCCCTTGAGTATCTTCATTGTCGGGAGCATTCAGACAGCAAGGGATCTCAGTGCAGACTTTTTGTCCAGGTGGCATAAAGGCCTTCTTTGGCCCCTTCCCACCTTCTGAAATTGAAACTTGGTCATTTAGTAGTATTTAACATGTACCCAAGAACTTATGGAAAAGTGAAACACACAGACATTCAGGTAGCTAATTTATGCAAATATGAGAGGAAATGATGTTTTTCAAAAGATTTTGTCTTTGTGGGATATTTTATTTACTTCTCTTAGGTCATTACTAGAGGGAAAGTCTATAGATGGCATTTTATGTAATTAGGCTATTGGTGCTCTCCTTCCCACTCAAGGTTAAGTTGGAACTCTTCCTCAAAGTCTTTTTTTCCACTCCCTTCAGTATGTCCTTAAAATATGAAGTCCAAGCACCTTAGCATGATATTCTGGTTCCAAGCAGCCTATCTAGACATATTTCCTTGTATTCCTTTCCATGGACCTTACACACTTAATTAGCTTGCTACTTTGCCCGTGCACTTCTAACTTTTCTCTGCCAATTAAAAACCTACCAGTGCTCAGGTAAAATATAATTTCCTTCCAGAAGATTTAATGATCCTCTAAATGGAAATGATCTCTACTGGATTTCTAGGGCAATTTCTTTGTACCTCTCTGAATGACATTTATTATACTCTACCTTGCATTATAGGTCCCTGTAGATGCCTTTATCTCCCCTACTCAACTTCAAGCTATGTGAGAGCATAAGAATGCCCTCCAGGTTCCCAGCTTCTATGTTCTAGTAAAACAGAACCCCTTTTTGCTCCTGAACATGTGCCTCTGCTCTTATGACTCCAAGCCTTCACTTACACTGCTCATTATGCCTAAAATGTCTTTCTTCTCTTTCCTTGACTGCTGAATTCTTACTTATCCCTTCAAGTTCCAAAGAGCCAGTATGCCACAGTGGCTAGACAGCCAGGTTGAAGGGCCTACTTTGGAGTCCTACCTCTGACCCCTACCCACTGAGTGACCCTGGGCAAAGGATTTAACCAATCAGGGCTTTAGACAATTCTCCAGGATGAAAACTTGCAGAGAAGGCACTGACCTGCATTGTTTGAGAGAATTTCTTCTCCTGGAAGCTTCCTATACTACTGAAATGAAAAGTCCAGTCCTATCCATAACCCATTAAAGTCCAACTCAAATGCCACCTCCTCCATGAAGCCTTCGCTGATTCTCACCTGAGTACTACCTTCTCTAACAATAATAGCTGATATTTATATATAGCAAAACTGGATCACAGAGGGGCAGCTAGGTGGCACAGTGAATAGAGCACTGGCCCTGGAATCAGGAGGACCTGAGTTCAAATGCAACCTCAGATGCTTAACACTTACTAGCCATATGATCTTGGGCAAGTCACTTAACCCCAACGCCCCTCCAAAAAAAAAAAGGCAAAAAATACTGGATCACAGAAGCATAGATTTAATAGTTGGAGGAGACCTTAAAAGCCAATGATTCCAATTCCCTCATTTTACAGGTGAGAAAACTGAGGCAAACAGAGATTGACTGATTTGCCCAGGGTACACAGCTAGAAAAATCCAAAGTAGGATTTCAACTCAGGTTGTTTTCCTAATTCCAGGTCCACAACCCACTGTACCACCCAGCCAACTTTTTTTTTTAAGTTGGTGAAAGGGTTGTCCTTAATGGGAAAGAGCTTCTAGATGGTCAGGGACCAGGAAAAGGGAAAAAGGAATTAAGGAAAAGAAGTGTCTCCCATTTCTGACTCACCTTTGTTCTTGAAGGTTGCCATCATTTAGCTTAGATACCTTCTCTTTCTGCTGAAAAAAATGAAAAAGAAATTAAATATTAATTACTCAAAAAGAGACATGAATTTTACTTTCCCTTCAAATCATTATCAGGGAGAAATTTCTTATAGCAAAAGGAACTAGAGTTATTTCTAGAATTCTATATCCTTAGACTTCAATGAGTCCCATTATACCCAAGCCTAAGATCTATGGCTCTAAGGTCAAGTCAACTTCCTTTTTGATTGCTCCTGAAGAAAAGAAAGATGGGGGAGCGACTAGGTGGTGCAGTGAATAGAGTCCCTGGAGTCAAGAGGACCTCAGTTCAAATCCAGACTCAGACATTTGACATTTACTAGCCGTGTGACCTTGGGCAAGTCATTTAACCCCAATTGCCCCTCCAAAAAAAGCAAAAAAAAAAAAGATGGGATATCTCTTTAGACATTTTAAGGGGGTCAGGTCCTCCCTCCCCCTTATCCCTGTTCCTCCTATTCCTTTGCAGTTACAAAGTCCTTTCTTACTGTCATTAGTACAAAGTCTTCTTCATCAATTCCTAACTGAGAGATTAGAGTAGGGAAGACCCAAATTAGAACATAAAACTGCCAAGTTTCTACACAAACAAAATCAGTGCAGTTATAACTAGAATGAAAACTGGGGGAAAATTTTTTCCAGAACATTTCTTTGATGAAGGTCTGATATTTAAGTTACATAAGGAACTGATACAAATATATATGAATAAAAGTCATTCCCAATAGATAAATGTTCAAAGGATATGAATAGGCAGTAAGTATGTAAAAGAAGATATGCAAACTATCATTAACCATATAAAAACATTCCAAATCACTAATAATAAAAATGCAAATTAAAACAACTCTGAAGCTCTACCGTGTAAATGTTTAACAACTGGTGCTCCTTCTCCCTCCTCCCCCCCCCCCCAATTTTAAGTACAATTTGTATTAGCAACATTTTCCCAATCACTTTCTTAGTCTAGCCAGAGTTTGCCAAAGTGGGTGATATCACCCCCTGGGGGGTGCTGGAACAATCCAGGGGTGAAGTAGTAGCCTGGGGTGCAATTGAGGAGGGGAGCATTGAATAAAAATAAGGGAGTAGTGGAAGCATAAAGAAAGAAAAGAAAAAAGTTTTGAAAAACTGTTCATACATGTTTCATCTGTAATGTAACAGAGTTAAAGTTAGAGTGATTACATTATTTTCCAAATAAACACACAAAAATGCAAGTTATAACTGTTAAGTGGTCAAACCCACCAACAGGGCTTAACAAGCAAGTATTGGCAGGGGAGCATGTTTAGAATTCAGGAAGTCCAGCATGCAATAGTGGGAAAATGTACATATAATGACTTGTTTACAATATTAATTGTAAGGTTACATGACACAATACTGAATCATAAAAATTTCAATGCAGGAAAAACCCACAAATTTACAACAAATTATTAAATTTAAGATGCATCATTTAAAAAAATTTATATTTCTTGAAATTATGCAAATTTTTTAAAGTTGAAGGATTAAAGAAAGTGGATCTGGGGGGGCACTGAGTAATTTTTTTAAAGGAAGCTGTAGGCCAAATAAGTTTGGGACCTCTAATCTAGACAATCAACAAAACAATAAATTGAGCCCTGATTTGTTACAATATATGCCTATTTTAATTTCCAAGGTATAAATGCTCACTTGGAAAATTATATAATTTTTTTGTGAGAGTCAGTATGAACTGGCTCTAGCACAACACTGACCTCACACTTATCTACCCATAAGATCAGCAAAAGAGGAAAAAAATGGTTTTTACACTAGCATACTGTTAGTAGAACTATCAAGTGGTATGATTGTTCTGGAAAGTTCCAAAGAACTCTGCCCCAACTATAGCTAAACTATGCAAGTCTTTTTCCCTGTAACACCTCTACTAAGTCTATACCTCAAAGAGATCAAAGAAAGACAGGAAGAGAATCCATATGTACAAAAATATTTATAGCAGCACTTTTTGTTGTAGCAAAGAACTGGAAACAGTATAGAGATGCATTATTTGGGAATGATTGAACAAAATATGGCATATGAATCTAATGGAATAGCACTATGTTGTAAGCTATGACAAAAGAGAAGGATTCAGGGAAGCCTGGGATTGTATAAACTGTTGTGGAGTAAAGACAGCAGAATCAGGAAAAAACATTTATAAAAAATACAAATTTATACAAAATCTATTCCAATTGTAAAGGAAAATAATTGTGAAAGATTTAAGAATTCTGACCAACAGAATGACCAGTCATAATTCCTTTATACAAGTTAATGTATATAAGGATATTTACTTATAAGCTATAGCAAGAACAAATATACAAGCATTTCTTCATACTTCTAGAACATACTCTCCTTTATACCACTTCCGCCCTTTGGGGGAAATAGGCTCAAAACTTAATCCTATTCCCATATAGCATTGGTCCCACCAAGTTCACATATAAAGGTAGCTCAATTGCTTAGTGCAGGGGTGGGGAACCTAAGGCCCCAAGGCCACATGTGGCCTTCTACATCCTTGGGTGTGGCCTTTTGACTGGGTCCAAGTTTTACAGAACAATTCCTTTTATTAAGGGGATTTGTTCAGTGAAGTCTGGATTCAGTTAAAGGGCTCCACTTGAGGACCCAGAGGACCACATGTGGCCTCAAGGCCGCAGGCTTCCCAACCTTGGCCTAGTGAGCCATTCCACTGAGACCCCCCAAGGTCACTCCTAAAAATTTCTCTTTTTCCTCAGGGTAATCAATACTGCTCTGGCTACAAAATCTGGCCTGGATTCTAGCTACTAGGTTCCTGTGACTCACTCTCCCTCTTTGAAACTTTAAAAAGGTCAGAGACTCTGCTTCCTTCATATAGAATGGGGGGAAAAAACCCCTTACAAGGCAAGGTCAAGGTCAAGAACCAAAGACCATTTTTCAGAGCTATATGGCTTTATAGGGGAAAGATGGACCCAAGGCCCTCCCTCTTACCACAAGGTCACTCACCAGAAGCTGTAAGACAAGGCATCTCCAAATGGAGTGGCAAAAAGAAAGTAGTTGGTGTTGCCAGGCGTTTTTGATGCTCTGAAAGCCAATCAGAGAGCCTTTCCCTCACCATGTGGTTAGGCAGCCAGAACTAGTTACAGAATGTAACTAGACAGTCTGTACTCAAGAAGACCTGAATTCAAATCAGACACTGACTCTGTGTGACCCTGGGCAAGTCATTTACCTCACTTTACCTTAGTTTCCTTATCAGTAAAATGAAGATAATAGGTAACATCTCAAAGAATTATTTTCTGCTACCATTACTGCAATTCTGCAAAAGAATGAGGTTGAATAAAATTAGGCTATAAGGAGTCACTTGAATATAAATGGAAAATAGTCTACCTTTTACCAAATTGGCAGTAAAATCAGGGCTAGAAGAATATGAACATAAATTGGGGGACAAAGAAACATTATGGCTATATTTTGAATATGCCCATGCATGTTTTTAGAGAACTCAGCTAAAATCTTCATTCATATTTGAACCATATGCAGAATTGTATTTTTGGAGCTCAATATTTTGGATACATAGGGGAGCACTAATTAGCCTTTCTGAGATAATAAAATAGTATAATTTTTGGGATCGTAGACTATGTTAAAATAATATAAATCTATGTGCAAATACTTTTCTAATAGCTCAACTCAGTCTGAAGGTGCAGTGTGAGAAGTATAATTTTAAAATAAAAATCTTTATGAAAGCACCACTTAAGAAACCATTAAAGAGTTGTTACTGATTGCTCAAATAACTGCTCCTTTGCTTTGGGTGGTTCAAAAAAGTAGAGAATAGAGACAATAAATGAATAAATTAAAAATACCACAAACACTTCATCTCTCTGGGAACTGAACACTGCTTGTTGGTCAGCTAACTCCTCAAATTTCAACATAGACCCTAATCGAAATTCTGACATTTTCTTTCATTGTCTTAACTGAGAATGAAGAACCTGAAATGTTATGGTTTGAGGTACTAATATAACTAAAATAAAAAAGACTAGGATACGTCTATAATTTCTCGCTGGGACTATTAAAATTGAGGAGGATATGAAGAAGAGGAAGAGGAAGAGAGAGAAGGAGAGGGGTAGAAGGAAAAGGGAAGGAACTGGGAATTGTGATAAATGTTCCAAAGAACTAAGATGGACACTCTTAACCTGGGTCCCTAAATTTGTTTAACATTTTTATGGTGGTTTCCTTTGTAATCCTATGTATCTTACTTTATGCATTTAGAAACATTATTCTAAAAAGTGCCTAGCCTTTACCAGACTGCCAAGGGGGTCCAAAATAGAAAAAAAGGTTTAAGAAAGGAATTATATTTATTTGAGAAATGTTTTGCCAAAGTGAACAAAAAGTCTAAACAGTCAATTCTTCCTGCTAAGCTCTGTTTAGGATATGCATTGTGTCTCCCTGACACATCTTTTCCCCCTTAATCTTTCCAGAGAGTGTATTCACCTGTTTTTAAGCTGCCTCTCCTGAAAGAACACAAATAAACCCTTAGAAGTATTCCAAAAAGCTAGGAAGCTAATCTGACTAGGTTTCTTTTAAATATTCTGTCAGATTTCCTTTCAGCATGTGAGTCTAACCTCATTTGAGAAAGTATTATTTTCAAGGCTGATTTAACTAATAATATTCAGATACTCAATGGAATCTGCAATTTGATTGATAAGTTAGAAGCTGTGGTATTCTACATCTGTATATCTTAAATAAGTACCAGTAAAATGTTGGTACTGAAAATATAGGGGGATTGTGAAAAGTGCTAAGCTCCATTTGGGGTATAGAGGTGTGGTATACCACATAGAATCACCTCTAGATTCTACCAAAAAAATCCACAGAGGTTATCCCCAGTCCTGAAGAGCTCCCAGGACAGCCATACAGCCATGCAGGTCAAGAGGAAAGAGAAGGGAAGGAGGAAGGATATAGATAGATAGATAGATAGATAGATAGATAGATAGATAGATAGATAGATAGATAGATATCCTACTATGTGTCAAGCACTGTACTAGGCCCTTAAAAATATTATCTCATTTGATCCTCACAACAACCCTTCAATGGTGATATTATTATCCCTATTTTACAGTTGAGGAAAGTGAGGCAAACAGAGGTTAATTAACTTGCCCTGGGTCACACAGTTAGTAAGCACCTGAGGCATATTTGAATTTGTCTTTCTGACTCCAGGCCCAGCACTCTATCCACTGTGCCACCAGCTGCCTCAAAAGTAAAGAGGTCAAGAATGAAGCACAGAGGTCAGTGGGCTACCTTGGAGCCTTCAGGCATTCCTCGCACTCCCTCCTGAGATTAGCAGAATAATGCCCAATCCCGCCTAGCCCAGCCCAGCTCGACCCAGTCAAACCAAGTCAAGCAAAGCCCAAGCCTTCCCTGTGACACTTGGCTAATGGAGGGCAACTCTAGCATATTCTGTGAGTCCAGCCCTGCACTCTGTGCCTCACCTGGTTAAGGAATGTTATAGTGTTCCCTGAACTTCTCTATTTGAGTTGCCATATTTTTTCAGAAACACTGGACCCAGAGTATGCAGGTGGCTCTGAATGTGCCAAGGAGGAAGGCCCCCCTCCTCAAGCTATTTATTGTTTGTATCCCTGTGTGTCCTTGGGAGTCAAGACAGATTCAAGTTATTCTGCACTAGGCTGCAAAACTGCTTGTGCAGCTGGGAGCCTTGTAGATAAGCAGACCATGCTATCTTCATGGTCTAGCAGTTCCCAAGGGAAAAGAATACAACTTTTGCCATGGTCTTGTTCCTCCCGTGGGAGGGGTTTTAGCCTTTTCCCACCTTTACTTCACCTTTCCCCCTTTTAAGCTATGCTCTTTTAGGTGGCAATTTATGTTTCCTCATCCTTCATTTGTTGTACTGTTATAAATATGCAAACTTCTGTATGGATTGTAAATTTTGGGGGTTCCACATGCATTTTCATTCGTCTTATAATAAACCTAGTTTTCATATAAGTTTCATGAAGTTGTGATTGTCTGCTGACAACCCAAAAAATATCCTAGTCCAGACTGACCCTTCCCCCAGTCTTTGGCTGTCTGTCTGAGTCCAGCTCAGGAGGAGGAGCCTCTAGGCAATCCAGGCTAAGCCAAACAGAGCTTGAGACTGACTCTGTTCTAAGAGTACCCAAATACAGCCTTAGCCTAGAAGAGAAATCAGTTTTTAAGCTTTCTGAGGATACAGCATGGCACCAGTGGTTAGAACTCAACTGCAGAAGAAAAGCCCTAAGCAAAACCTAGCCTGAACAGTCTATCTTCAAAGCTTATGGCAAGACCTAGCCACCAAGAGTAGCTCTTGATCAGATGAGCATAGGGGTAAGTTGCTAGGCAGAACCTACACAGAGAGAAGTCCTAGGATCCTGTGATAAGAAGGGGCCCTGAGGCAGAATCCAGCACTGGGACAACCCCAGAGTCCCATGGAGGAAGAACCTAGTCTTGCCAACTAGACTCGGAACCAGAAAGACCTTCCTACATCATTTAGTTAACAGAGCTTGAGAGAGCAGCAGGGCCCCCCCATGAGCAATATAAAGAAAATTGCAACTACCATGAGGAAATATTTTGGGGACTGATATCAAAATAGATATTGATCCCACAAAGAGTAAAGCCTCAGATCAAAAATGTCCTGTACACAAGGAATACAAGAGTTACCCCCAAGGAAATGAAACAAGATACAGAAAAGTTAGGAAGGATGAAAAAAAAATGACACCTTAGAAAACCCAGTAGAAAGCAGTCACTTTAAGAACTGAATGCCCTGAAAATCAGAATGGGTCAGACAGAAGACAATGACTCAACAATACAAGAAACATAAAAACAAACCAAAAAATGGAAAAAACAAAAGGAAAAATAGTATCAAAAATAATTAATCTGGAAAAGAAGAGAAACAATTGAAGAATTATTGAACTAGCTATCTGAAAATTATTATCAGGGAAAAACAAGTCTGGTTACCATATTTCAGGAAATTATAAGTGAAGGTTGCTCAGAACCTTCTCAGAAGGTTGCTTAGAACCAGAGGGCACAGTAAAAATAGCAGCAATCCACCAGTAACATCCAGAAAAAAAACTTCACAATGAAAGATCCCAAGCACATCATATCCCAAAACCAGGGCTTCCAGGAGCCACAATACAGGTAAGAGAAGGGAGGGAAAATTATTAAATGTCTGTAATATTATCTCATTTGATCCTCACAATGACCCTGAGGTACAGTAGGTGCTGTGATTATGATCCTTCTTTTACAGTTGAGGAAACTGAGGCAGACAGAGGTTAAGTGACTTTCCCAGTCATACAGCTCGTGTCTAAGGCCAGTATTTAATTCTGGTCTTCCTGACACCAAGCCCAATGCTCTATCCAGTTGACTACCTACAATTTATTAAGCACCTACAATCTGCCAGCCATTATGCTAAGTACTTTAACAAATATTATCTCATTCAAGAAGTATTGCACAAGACTGAGCATTTGTCACTAAAAAGGAGAAATGAGCTTAAAATATGCTATTTCAAAAGGCAAGAGATAAAAGTACACAACCAAGAATAACACATATGGCAAAACTAAGTTAAGGACTACAGGGGAAAAAGTGGACCTTGAATGTGATTGAGGATTTCCGGGCATTCCTGGGAAATGGCCAGAACTGAGTAGACATTTAGAAACTGAAAAGCAGTGACAAAAGAAAGAGAAAGGTAGACATGGTTGATTAATTAAAAGGGAATATGGGGGGATGAATTATTTACATATTAGTGGGGGATAAGAAATAAATGTTTCCACAGAACCCTAAATCTTAGAGAGTCATGGAGAAAGGTTAAAATGGCAAAAGTTCTGTGGATGGTTTTGTTCCATTTTAATGATTTTAGGAGAAGACAAAAAACAGGAAGGAGGACTGGAAGGAAAGAAGGAATAAGGTGAAAGAAATCATTAAGCATAATAGAGGTACATAAGATGAAGAGCACATAATCATGGAGGAAAAGGTATGTGTTGGTGGGGTATGGATAGGCATCTCATAAGCTTCACTTTCATCTGAAACAGATAAAGGAAGACTGAACACAACTGCACACAGAGACACACACAAATCTTGGAATAGGAACACATTAAAGTAAAAAGCAGGGTGGCAATCACGATTTCAGATAAGGACACAGTAAATATAGGAAATATTAAAAGAGATAAGGGACATAATATGCTCAAAAGTATCATAACAAATTGTTATTCTCTCTACATACACACTCTCTCTCTTTATCTTACATATCTGTTATGCTTAGTGATTTCTCTCATTTTATTCTTCCTTTTCTTCCCATCCCTCCTTTCCATTTTTGTCTTTTCCTAAAACCATTCAAAAGAAAAAAAAAACATCCACAGAACTTCTGCCATTTTAAGCTCTTTCTCTTTCTATCACTTCCTCTCTCTTTTGCTCTACATATATGTGTGTGTGTATACATGTATATGATATCTATCTATCTAAACAGGGATCCTAAATACTTGAAAAGTTAATTGGAGAGAGAAAGAGATAATAAAGCTATAATACTGGGGGACCTTAATCTTAATATATCCTTTCATACCTAGACAAATCTAATCAAAAGATAAATAAGAAAGAAGTTAAGGGCTTGAATAGAAGTTTAGAAAAACTAGAGATGAAAAATCTCAGGTGGTAACTTAATGGGAATAGGAAGTAATCTACATAATTCTTAGTTGTGTGTGACATAACACAAAAATTGACCATGTATTGGGGAATAAAGATCTCACTAAAAATGTAGAAAAATTAAACACATTATTTATTAATTCAAATGCAATAAAATCTCTATAAACATTTTCATCAAAAGAAAAATTAATAAATTGGGCATTGAATTTTTAAAATTTGAAAAACAAGAAATCAAATAACCCCAACTAAGCAACAAAGTAGAAATTATAAAAATTAAAGAAGAGATTTTTTAAAAAGTGAAACCAAAAAGACCATTGAAAGAAAAGAGAAGCTTTTGTAAAAAAATAATAGAATAAACAGCTAATCTGATTTTTTTAAAAGATAGGAAAACCAAATTGTTCATATCAAAAATGGAAAAGGAGAATTTACATTAGCTGAAGAGGAAATAAAAGAAATTATCAGAAACTATTTTGCCCAAACATATGCTAACAAAACTGGTAACAGACAAAACACATGTAATGAAGTTTGGAATCTGATACTGATAGTCTCCCTTCTCATTTTTTCCATTATTTCTCTTGAAATTCTTGACTTTTTGTTACACCATATGAAATCCATTATATTTTTATAGTTTTTTTTTTTTATAATTTTGTAGTTTGGTATGGTATTGAAAAGAAACAGGTAGATGGCTCAGTGGATAAAGTACTGGGCCTGAATTCAAATTTGACCTCAGATACTTAGCTGTATAACCCCGGGCAAGTCATTTAACTTCTGCTTGCCTTATTTACTGGAGAAAGAAATGACAAACCTCTCCAGTATCTTTGCCAAAAAAATCCTATGGAAAGTGCTGGTGAGCATGGTCCACAGGGTCATGAAGAGTAGGACATGATTGAACAACAAGAACAAAACGAAGAGCAGACAAACTCCTTTTCAATAAGATCGGGTCTAAATTAAGGATGTCTATTATGACCACTGCTACTTAGCATAGTTCTGGAAGTGCTAGCTATAGCAGTAAAACAAGAAAAAAAAAAACAGGCAAAAAACTATCTTTCTGTATACACACACACACATATACATACACATATATATATTTGGGGTGGTAATCGCCTAAAAATCATCCAAAGACTATAGGAATCTAAAACTATAAAACATTTTAGAGGTTAAATTAGAGATAATTTCAAAGGAAAGGCATTTAGATAAAGCAGGACTGGAAAATGCTTCTTGTAGAAGGTGAGAATTTAGCTGAGACCTGAAAGAAACCAGGGAAGCAAGGGGCATTGATGAGACAGGAGAGCATTCCAGTCAGTTATGGGGCACAGCCAATGAAAACACTGGGTTATCATGTATGAGGAACAGCAAAGAGGCCAGTGTCAATGAATAACAAAGCAGAGGGGAGTAAGATAAAGACAAACGTTAAGGTAGGAAATACCTGGTTTGGTTTTGAAAGCCAAAGAGAATATTTTATGTTTGATCCTGAAAGTGATAGGAAGCTACTGGAGCTTACTGAATAAGAGGGTGATGTGGTTAGGCCTTCATTTTTAGGAAAATAAATTTGACAGCTGAATTATAGGATGAATTGGAGTGGGGAGAGAAGTGAGGCAGGGAAACCAATCAGCAGGCTATTGAAGTGATCAGATGTGAAGTGATGAGGGCCTGCACCAGGGAGATTTCAGTGTCAGAGGAGAGAAGGGGGCCTCCACTTCTTTCTACTCTCTTAACTTTATGTAGTCTAGCTTCCAATCTCATCATTCAGCAGAAACTGTTGAACAGAAACTCCAAAGTTATCAATGATTTTTTAATTACCAAATCTAATGACTTCTTCTCAATCCTTATCCTTCTTGACCTCTATGTAGCTTCTGACACTGTCAACCACCCTCTTTTTGGATTCTCTAGGTTTTTGTGACACTGTTTCCTCCAGGGTCACTGCCTACCTATCTGAACAATTCTTCTTGGTCACTTTTGCTATATCTTTGCCAAGGTTGTGCCACTTAATAGTGGTTGTCTCCCAGGGCTCTCTGCCCTAACCTCTTTGCTGACGTCCAAACTTGAATCTCCAATGTCATTTCAAAATGGATATTCCATAGACATCTTAAACTAAATGTCACCTGTAACTCAACTCTTATCTTTTTCCCAAACCCCTCCTTTCTCTTTTCCTAACACCTATTACAGTGAAGGGTACCATCATTCTTTCAATGACTCCCTCAGGCCCAAAACTAGGTATCATCCTCAAATCCTCACTCTCTCATCACCAACTCCTGTTGATTTTATCTTCTAAAATCCCATCTCTCATGCGTCCCCTCCTCTCCTCTGATACTGCCACTACCCCAGTACAGGTCCTTATTACCTCATGGCATATTATTTAAATTGCCTTTTGGCTAACGATTGATTCAAGATTCTCTACTCTAGTCAGAGCTTTACTTAGTTGTCAAACTGATATTCCTAAAGTGTAGGTTTAACCATTTCTACTCAATAAATTCCAATGGCTCCTTATTGCCTCCAAGACTAAATATAAAATCCTGTTTGGCTTTAAAAGTCCTTCATAATCTGCCCCCTCCCCACCTTCCTAGTCTTTTCATACCTTACATAACCCCATGACCCAGTGACATTGGATTCCACTTTTCTTCAGGCAAGAGATCAGCATTCACATAGAATCTGTTCCAAAAGGCAAGCATTTTGATTTGTTCCCCATTTCTGGAATGTTCTCCTGCTTCATTTCTGCCTCTTGGTTTCTGTGGCTCCCCTTCCAGTCTCAGCTAAAATCCTATCTCCTGCAGGATTTTCCTAGTCATCTTTAATGTCCCTTCCCTCAGTTGATTATTTCTCATTTATCCTGTATATATCTTGTTTATATGTTATTTGCATGTTGTTTCCCCCATTAGATTGTGAGTTCCTTGAGAGCAAAGATTGTCTCTTACCTTTCTTTGTGTCCCCAACAATTTGCACAATACTTGGCATATAGTATGTACTTAATAAAAGCTTGTTAGCTAATAGAAATTTAAAAAAAAATTTAAAAGAATTCAGGGTCCCTTTTTAACAATGTTAGACAAAAAGTTACTGGATTCCATTATTGCCCAAACATTTAGTAAAGACAGAGCTGATATCCAGCTAGGCCTTGAATTTTCATTCGATCATTCTGACTTTTTTCTGCTTTCTATAGGAAAAGGGAATCAAAGTTCTGGGAAGAGAAACAAAATTTAGATGAGACTGGACAAGATGAGGTAGAAGTCCTATTCTGATGCTTCATCAAAATGTGGAGTTGACCTGAGTTGATGAAGGTTATGTCAGTACAGTATAAGTTTTGGCAGATTTTATCGAGCAGGAAAAGTTTTGAGTTGTGGTCCCTTCAGTGGACTGGATCTGTTGTACAAGTTACATATGGTGGGGTTCTAGAATGTTGAAGTCATGGATATTCTATACCATAAAATGGAATTTCAGCTTTCAGTTTCTCTCCCTCTCCCTTCCATTTACATTTGGACACATTTCGTAAGTGGCTACCTAGGCTTTTAAAGAAACTACCACGTACTCAATTAAAACCTGGAGAGACAACAGATTCAAGACAGCAAGGAAATAAGGGTTATAGAACAGAAAACTGATAACACTCTCTAGTAAATGTATCTACTGGGAATGTATTAGGACTTCTTGGTCCAGACTGCCCAAGGAAGCCCCAAAACATGACCACTCTTCAATTTTAAATATTTATTTAATTAATTTTATTTATTCAAATCTTTTAAATTTAATTTTAAAAAATATTTTTATTTAAATTTTTTTTTAAAATATTGAATTTAACAAACACCAAATAAAGTGAACATTTCCAATTTACAGAGTACTTGGCTTGGATTGGAAAAACCTACTTTATTTGGAATCCTGCCTTGGACACTAGCTGTGTAACACTGGGCAAATCACTTAATTTCTCTGGGTTTCAGTTTTCTCAACTGTAAAATTAGGGACTTGCATTTAATGACTTCCAGCTCTAAATCTTATGATCCTATGACCATATATAGAATAGGGAGGATTATACATGAAATTGTAAACCTCTATTACAAACATGTTCTTCTTTAAAATGGATATTAAATTCCACATGTAACCTTCAAAACTGTCCTACTTGTCAGTGTTTCATCCTGGCTTTCCTTATTTTCTGCTTCAAAGACACTCTTTTTGGCAAATTATACTATTCCCAAACACCAACAAATAGAAAGAAGAACGATAGCCTTATAATATATACACACAAATTTGCAAAACAAAGTCCTACATTGACAGCATCTGAAATGTCTAATTATGTTCATTTACACTGTATATATGTATCTTGTATAAACACTGCTATTTGCATATTGACTCCCTAATTAGAATATGAGCTTCTTGAGGTCAGGGGCTGCTTTTGCCCTTTTTTTTGCACCCCCAGAGCTTACCAGTGTCTAGCACAAAAGCAAAGCACTCAATAAATGCGTGTTGCCAACTGACTATGATGCTAAGTGCTAATCAGGCCCTTTCCTCAATGTTAACTAGCTCTGCCTTGAAGTCCAATGACATTTCTCCAAATATTGCTTCAAATGTCCATAAAACCCTAATTTAGCTTTATACTGTTTTCCTTCCACTACTCCTGTGAGCCTGTTGACACTCTCCTTTCCTTAGTGTCACAGCAGCTTTCAAGTCTGCAACTGATACTCCCAATCACCTCAACATATAGGTATACACATAAATATATGTATACATATAAATGTGTATATATGTGTTTGCACATATTATTTATATAATCCCGAAAATCTTATTGTAGTTTTAAGCTTTAATGACTTGCATATACACATAAGAGCATATGTATATGTTATATATGTAATATATAACATATACATTGTTACATAAAACATGTATAATATATGTATATATGTGTAATAATATTTCATCTCATATACACGTATCTCACCTACCTCCCAGGATTGTAAGGATGTGATGATATTTGCAAAGTTCTACAAACACACTATTATTATCATTATGCTATTAACAGTAGATAGCTAGTAAATAAAGTGTTTGACTTGGAGTCAGGAAGAACTGAATTCAAATCCAGCCTCCGAAACTTATTAGCCCTGTGACTCTGAACAAGTCACTTCACCTTAGTCCCTCCATCGGTAACTGGGATAATAAAAGTATCTACCTCACAGATATGTTGTGAGTAACATATGTAAAGTGCTTTGCAATCAGTAAATGCAAAGCTAGCTATTACGATGCTGATTTCCTTCTGAGATCCCAGATTCATTATTTTTATCATCCTCACACTCGGTAGGTGCCTCCCACCAGGTTCTCGAAGGGGTTTAGGACTGAAGTATCTAATAAAAATGCCCATTTCCACGATCAAGTTCTGAGTGAAGAAAAGTTCTTTCTCCCCCACCTCCCACCTAGGGTTGGACAGACTCCTTCCCCACCAGCGATCAGATCCTGACAGAACTTTCTTAGGATTAATCATCCTTTCCGGCTGAGTGCTTTGCATTGGGATGCGGGGCGGGGGGGGGGGGGGGGGGGGGGGGGTGTTGGAACTCTGGTACTAAGGCGCCTTCGGCCCATCTCCAAATGCTCGGGGTGCTCAATGGAGGCGCTCTAAGGCCTCCGCAATAACAGGGGCTTCAGCGGCTGGCGCCAGGGGCGGGGAGGGAGGCCAGAGCTTGCACGAGGCGCCAGGAACCTGGGGAATGGGGGAGCTAAGGTTGGGGCTGGGAGGGGATAACAGAAGGCAACAGCCGGCGAGTTCGCGGTCCCCCACCTCCGTCTGCCTTTCCCACCAAAGAAGAGCCCGGCAGCATGGGTGCGAGGCCAATTCTCAGGAGCGTTCTAGCTTCTCCCTCAATGAGCACAGGTGGAGAATAGATGGCAAAGGCGAAGAGTTAAAGCGGAGAAGCGGGAGGGGCTTCTGTCTGCGCATGCCAAGTCTTTCGCCCCGAGCGATTGGCAAAAACTACAATTCCCAGCATACCCCATTCTGCCGTAGCCACAGTTTTTCGTTAACTTGAGCAGCGCCTGATTATAATTGGGATGGCTCTTTTGACATTATGACTTGTCTCTCTGCCCAGGGATGCATAATGTTGCTTTTTCCTTTCCCAAATCCTGATTCTAATTCTGTTGCATTTCACCTTTATTTTTCAACGAACTACTGGCCACTCGCCCCTCTACGGTTCCCCTCTTCGCTGCCAAAGGGCCCCATCCTAAACCCGCCCCTCCGGACTCATATTGGCCAGTAGATGGAAGGTTGCGTTAATCGAAGGCGGTCCAAACACCTCATTTTCCAATGTGAAGAGGCGCTGAGGCCACGTTCCTTCACTGCAAAGAATCTGCCAAGTGGTGATGGTTACTTTTGATTGGATCGGGGCAAATTAGGGTGGGGGGAGAAAAGAGAAGGGAACCTGTGCGCAGGTGCGGTCGGGGTGGTGACGGTGGGAGGGAAAGAATGGGGAGTGACGCAATATCTCCCACCCCTTCCGGCCTTTTTGATTTGTCTAGGAGGTAGGGAAACGGGATACAGTGAAGAAACCTAATCATTCCATTTTAGGGAAAGTCTCAGGCAATCTTTTGGCTATTTCAGTGGAGCTCGGTTTTCTTTTTTTCTTAGCCGCTCTTCTCTGCCAGGAGAGTGTGTGAGAGTTAAGGTGACATCTTGGCACCGATTTTGTTCTAGTGACAACAGGTCTTTCGTAGGGAATGTAGGCCTGTGTACTCCAAACCCTTCCACTATCCATCTCTCTTATTTCCACTTTCCTTTTTTTTTCTGTACCCCTAGTTGAAGGATTTGAGGTGTGTGTGAAGTAATTAGTAATTATTAATTTACTGAGGCGTCCACCCCCTTCAAGGATGCAGTTACGTCCCTCTCTTGGCTGAGGGTTTAACGGGGTAAGAAACTGGCTTTGCAGTCCCGAGCTGTGGGTGAGTGGTAGCTCCCAGCACGTGCAGCGCCTAGAAGCGCGAGACTGATAGGTCGAGTGCGCAGGCGTGGCCCTTTCGAGGAGGAAAGAGGCGGGGTAGAGAGGCACCAGGGCTAGCAGCCGGGCGGAGGCCACAGACGTTCAGTCCCAGGAGCCGGGGACGGATGTAAAGAAGCTCTTCCCATCGGCCCTACGCCGACGGTTGGTGGGCGTGCGCGAAGGATACGGGTGGGAGGGAGATCATTGCGAAGGAAAAGGGGTGTCACTTGGAATTGGTGGTTCCCTTTTTAAAAAGCCTTTAGCCGTTAAGTTTGTTCTGTCCCTGGTGTGGGCACAACAGGGGGCGTGGGGTTGAGTGCGCACGCGCAGTGTATCTGGTCGCGCGCATTAGGAGGGGTGGAGGAAAAAGCGCAGGCTCTGTTGTTTTCTTACTCAGTTCGGGTCTCGCGGGCAGCTTGTTTTGGTCTCGCGCGGGTTAGTGGAGACGCGAGAGAATAAGGGAAGAGCGGGGTTACGCGCGCACTGGGAGAAGGGGCGGGGAGGAAGAAGGGGAAAAGGAGGGGGTGTAGGCCCCCTGATCTCCCTCGTTAGCCTAATCGGGGGAGGGGGGAAGAGATGATCGAGATGGCAGCTGAGAAGGAGCCATTCCTCGTGCCGGCCCCGCCGCCGCCACCCCTCAAAGCTGATTCCAGTGGTGGGGGTGGCACTCTGGTGCAGCCATATCGAGAGGCCTCCTCCGGGGAGCTTTGTGGCGGGACAGCTCAGGGACCAAACCCACATACGCCCACAGTATCAGGCAGGGAGGGCTTTCTGGCCCCGTCTCCCAGTAGGGCTGGCCAGAATCCGAAGCGAAGTGGCGACCCGATGGCGCAGGGGGAGGCCCGCCCGTCTGAAGCTCATGGAGAGGCCCCTCCTCCTGACATGGAGGAGGAGCGAAGGGGATGGGGCGGGGCCGAACTAGGGACCCCAGCACCCCCCAGACAGCGTAATGGCTTCCAGCCCCATAGGCCTCCGGGGACCGGTGGGAACAAGAGAAGAAATAGCTGTAATGTGGGTGGCTTCAAGCATCCAGCCTTCAAGAGGCGTAGGCGAGTTAACTCGGACTGCGACCCAGTCTTGCCCTCTAATTTTCTCTTGGGGGGCAACATCTTTGATCCTTTGAATCTGAATAGCCTCCTGGATGAGGAGGTAAGTCGAGCACTCAATGCTGAGACTCCTAAATCCTCCCCACTGCCAGCTAAGGGGAGAGACCCTGTGGAAATACTCATTCCCAAGGACATCACTGACCCACTCAGCCTCAATGCTTGCACTGATGAGGCCCAAGTGGTTCGTGCCTCACCACTCAAGACTGGTAGAAAGCGACATCGACATCGTGGACAGCACCACCAGCAACAGGCAGGCGGACCTGGGGGGAATGATCCCACCTCCTCTGCACTTCCCCCAACTTCCACAACTCCCTCGCTGCATGGAGAAGCCACCCCCCAGCAGCTGCAACAACGACAGAGGTCGCAAGGGCGGGATGGCCCCCAGCCTTATGAACTGAACACTGCCATCAACTGTAGGGATGAAGTAGTGTCTCCCCTTCTGCCTGCCCCACAGGACCCCCCAGGCACTCGTGCAGCCCCTTCAGCTACTTCAACTACACCTGCTCCCTTGTCTTCTTCCTCCCGCCACCACCGGAAACGTCGTAGGACTTCTAGCAAGTCTGAGTCAGGTGCCAGGGCTGGTGGCCAGGGCCCAAAGGAGAAAGTCCGGGCAAGAGGGGGAGGTCGCCATCATGACCACCCTTTGCCTGCAGCTGGTTTCAAGAAGCAGCAAAGTAAGTTCCAATATGGAAACTATTGCAAATACTATGGCTATCGAAACCCAAATTGTGAGGATGGGAGGCTTCGGGTGATGAGGCCTGAATGGTTCCAGGGCCGTGATGTACTGGACCTAGGTTGCAATGTAGGCCACCTGACACTAAGCATTGCTTGCAAGTGGGGCCCAGCTCGAGTAGTGGGTGTAGACATCGATGCTCGGCTCATACACTCTGCTCGACAGAACATCCGACATTATCTATCTGAGGAGCTTCGTCTCAAGCCCCAGCCACCTGAAGGAGTCCAAGGTCCAGAGGGTGGTAAGGGGATTGCTACCACCCGAAAGAAGAGCTGTTTCCCAGCCTCCCTGACTGCCAGTCGGGGCCCCATTGCTGCACCCCAAGTGCCTCTGGATGGGGCTGATGCCTCCATATTTCCCAACAATGTTGTCTTCATCACGGTAAGGAGACCTAGTAACTGTTGGTGTAAGGGATATTTTTGCAAACTTGTTTACTGTGCCATGATGGGAGGGAGGAGAGTCAGTTATGGCTAGGAGCAAAACTATTCTTATTATCTATATCCTGAACTACAGCTTGGGAACTCATATTTGAAAATGAGCTAAGGCTTGTGCTGATTTGGCCTTGACTTCCCACCTTAATGGCATATGCTCCCTCTCCCATGAATTCAGGGTGCTTATTTATAAGGCAGTGAGTATGGGATTCCTCTTCCTTGTTACACCTTTAAACTGAGTCTGCTCAACAAGACTAGGATTATTCCATTGAGTATTTTAAATTGGCAAAAACTTGACCTTAGAACTATCCCAGGAACCATACTCAAGTGACAGGTATCTGGTCTGGTGCCTCTCCTGTGTTTTTCAGGTTAGATGTACCAGAGGATCAACAACCCTTATCTTCATGATAAAAAAGCTAAAACCCTGTAGTCAATTTTTCTCCTTTAATGTATTGGTTTGAGTGTTATTGGTCAGAAAACTAGGGGATTACCCAAGAATAGAGCAAAAAAAAAAAGGTGTAGGGAAAGATTTTAGGGACATAGAGATTTAGCCTTAGAAAGAACCTGTGAGGTCCAAAGGTCCCCTTGGATTAGTCCAACCTCTTCATTTTACAGATGAAATCAAGTGCCCAGAGTAGTTCAGTGCCTTGCACATGGTCACATAGGTAGTAAGTGTAGGATCTGAACCTTTCAGTTCAAGATCTTCTGTACAGTAGGATAAAGGGGACTGATAAATTTGGTAGGGAGTCAGAGCTATGGATAGGGTTAGGCTTTGGGGACAGTGAGTTTTTTTTAAGTTTTTATTTAACTGCAACGTTTAAGTGCATAGTTTCTGCCAGGCACCAGGGACATAAAAATAAATGAACAGTCCTTGCACTTACAAAGCTTACATTCTCCTGAGTTGTGTTAAAATTTAACACAGAAGAAAACTTAGTTGAAACTCTCAAATGGAGGGGTGGGGGCAGTGGGGAGGATGACAGAGAATGGGGAAAGACTGGAGGGGCTGCCCAAGACCTCATGAGGTAATACTTCTTTATCCTAGGAAAATTGGTGTGGGAGGGAGATAAGTACTAGAATTGGGTCAAGGCTGAACACTAGGGCTTTCTCTATGATGACCTTGTCCATCCCTCAGATAACTAATTAATTGTGGAGGTTTGTCCATGGTACAGCCTTCTCCCCACTGTCTATACTCTTTTCCTTGTGCTTTCTCTGTTCTGCCAGAATGAAGCAGAGGTGCTACAGCAGAGTGACATTCAACTAGGGTAGTTTTTCAATAAGCTTGTTTGGGAAATGTCTGAAAGGCAGAACCTTAAATTAAAATTTGCCTCACTTATTTGGGAGTCCATAGCGGAATAAAGGAGTGGAAAATACTGATTTCCCTGTAGTAACCTTTATCCAAAAAAAACCTTGTCTTTTCAGGGTAATTATGTGTTAGATCGAGATGAACTGGTAGAAGCCCAAGCTCCTGAGTATGATGTGGTGCTCTGTCTCAGTCTCACTAAATGGGTGCATCTGAACTGGGGTGATGAGGGATTGAAGCGAATGTTTCGAAGAATTTACCGCCATCTACGACCTGGGGGCATTTTGGTTTTAGAGCCCCAGCCTTGGTCATCCTATGGCAAAAGGAAGACACTCACAGTAAGTTGGACCCTAGGGGAAGGTGAAAGAGATCATTCCTATGAAATGGGGGGAAGGGGAGGGGTATTGGTTAAATGGGGTTCAGGCTAAAAATTCTTGGCTAGTGGAGGAAGAATGGGGCCAAATAAGTAAACAAACATTTATTAAGAACTTAATATACTAGGACTGTGCAAAGTGCTGGGAATACAAAGAAAGATTAGTGCCTGTGCTTATTCCTAGGAAACTATCTACAAGAATTATTATCGAATTCAGCTGAAACCTGAGCAGTTCAGTTCCTACCTGACATCCCCTGAGGTTGGCTTCTCTAGCTATGAGCTTGTGGCCACACCCCACAACTCTTCCAAAGGTGAGATCCAGGCTAGCCCATCTTAATCTGTATTTTGGGTGTGAGGAATGGGGAGTGGGTAGAAGATTTCAAGTGGATGGTAGTACCTCCCAGCTTGGCTGAGGAACAGTAGAAATTATGGGGGGTCTTAAATTGCAACACTCATCTATCTTTTCCCTACAGGCTTCCAGCGTCCTGTATACCTGTTCCACAAGGCTAATTCCCCTAGCCACTGAGGAGCCCTTCAAGGACAAAGATCAGAGGCTGCTTGTGTTACTGAGGACATGTGGGCGGTGGTGGAGAGAAGTCCTACTCATGGCTTGCTCCTCTTCCCAATACCTAATTTGTTTTCCTGCCACTATCTTTAACAAGGAGCCTACCAACCTCCAGCACCTAAGCAGCAGGCACAGTTGGACTAAAGATTGTCACCGCTTTCTCCCCACAGCCTAGTACGCTGGATGATATGGATTGTGAACCCTTGCTTTTAGTAAGGGGAGCTGGGTGTCCAAATCTCAATTGCTCTGGGCCTTCCCTTTTTGTCTCTTCCCCACCCACCCCTTCGATTCCTAGCCCCTGGTGGGCACCCTGGCCACGTTTCAGTGGACCAACTTAGGATTGGTTATCACCAGATGCTGCAGAAGTCCCCTCTAGATGGTCCTTGTGTGATGGGGGGAAGAGAGGGTTTGGGGTGAAAGCAGCACAATAAACCTGATATTGAAGGCAGTGACCCCTAAACTTAAGTCTTTTGCTTAGATAATGGGCTGAGAAGATATATATATAGGGAGCAGAACTCTGCCCCCTCTGCAAATAATGTCCCAGGTTGGTGTGTTAGAGGTGTGTTGAAGGAATGGGCCATTGAAGAGGCTAAAACTCCTGTAAAGTAGGGCTTTTATTAACTAGGGAGGTGTGGAGAACTCTTACTTTTTCTACAAATAGTCACATGTCCCAGTCAGGTTGTCCTCTGCTGAAGGAGATCCCATAGCCTCAAATGTGGCCAGGCACAAGAAGAGAATAGAAGATATAAAACTTTAAATCCAGTAACTGGAGAGGAAATCAACCTTTTATCTCCCCCCACTCCTATTTCATATAAAAGAGAAATTACTGGGATCCTGTTTTAGGTAGGGGGGAAGCTATCTTCATACTCTTTACCATCTTCATCCCCTGGAAGGTTCAAACCTTAGAATATGGGAGTAGCACAGTAGTATTTCAATAAGAGAAACTTTCCAAGAGCTGTTATTAGGCTCTTACTAGGCTAAGCCTTACTAATTAACATCCTTTCCCAAATCCTTAGAAAAAAGGTCACTTATTTAAAAACTTTATTTCTATAAAATCCAAATGTAAAAAGGACAATCCCAACGTGTGCACCCACCCTCCCACCACAACAAAAATAAAAGTGAATGCAATTCTGTAATACTATGTATCCCACCGTCTGAGAGTCTGATGCATGAGGAAGGTATCCTCTGCAGGACGGGTCTGTGGCTTTAGCTTCAAGAGAGGGAATCCTTCAAGTATTAAGTGTGGAGACTCACGGGCCAGTGATTGGGGATCACATAAGATGCTTAGTTCTGGACCTGCCTCAGGAACCTCCTGTTTGGGGTTGGAGTACAAGTTGGGAATAATAGCTCAGATAGGTAAGTTTTACAACCAGAAGAATCCAGAGGTGGGTCTGGGACCCAAAGATGAAGTGTATCCCCTCCTTTCCTTTGCCTCCTCCACTCCAAACACAAACCTTTATCTTGTGGATCGGGACCTGAGGCTGTGGTGGAAGCAAGGCCAGTCTTTCCATCAAGGCAGCATTCAACACTTGCTCCTTTGGCACCTGAAGGCTCACCAGGTCCCGGTAGAGCCGTTGGGATCTAGGCACGTTCAACCCTGATGGGAAAAGGTAGTGGGCCTGCTGGGGTGGGAGCTGCAACTGCCCCTGGACCTACAATCCTTATCCTTTGGTGGGAAACTTCCCAATTAACCGCCAGTTATTTCCTTACCCTCAGATACGTTTTCCTCCATCTCACAGCGACTTAGGAATGAACTTTTCAACTGCTCCTCTGCAGCCTTCAGGGCATCAAACTGCCCCAGGGCTGTGACCTCCCTAAGGGACTCCAGTTGTTGCCCCAGGGCCAGAGTACTTTGAAGCCCTGGGGCTACGAGGTGTGGTAAGGCTTCACACTTCTCCAAAAGTTCTTCTGTGGGTAGCTTCCCCCGTGGTGGGGACACGCTGGAAGAAGGAGACTGACACGGGGAAGCCAAGTGAAAGCGAACCTGGAGAGAGATGAACAGTAGATATGGGGGGGGGGGGGGGGGAGGAGGGCAGCGTACGAAACGGAGACTAACGTTTTTCTTAGACCAGTGTGCATCTAGCGATGGAGACAAAGTTAGGAAGTGGGGCAAAGATGACAAGTAAGTGGGGATGTCTGGAACAGAAGTGGGGGGACCGGGTGAAGCAGGAATGAGGGAACAAGAGAGGCGACGCCTCCTCACCTGCCGCGCTCTGTGCCGTCCTCTCCGTCCCCCGGACCTGGCTCCCTCCAGCCGGAGGATGGAGCAGGGCGGCTCGGGGCTCCTCGGGCCAGGGCTCAGACTCAGGTCCAGGCCGGGCTCGGGCTCGGGCTTGGAGGCAAAAGGCTCGGGTTCTATTTCTGGAGCCCCCACGGTCACCCCCTCCCTCGAGAGTCCCCCGAACCTCCCCTTGCCCCGACTCAGCATAATCCAGTAATTGGCAATGGGGAAGAAGAGCTGGAGTAGGCCCAGCGGTCAGAAGCGCTACAGTCCAGGGTCCGCGGCACCGCCACCAACACTGATTGGCGTTCCCAAGAGAAGGCTGGGAGAATAATCCCCTCCCACTTCATGCGTCACTTCTCTGGGTTTTTCTACGTTTCCGCGCTGAGTCGACATGGACCGTCCCCCTCCCCCCTCCTCTTGGCCTAGACTGGAGAGCTTCACGACCAATCAGGAGATGGCGAGGACTGACGAGTTTATGACTCCTAGGCTCAGTAAAGCCCGAGGGAGGGAAGGAGGAGGGGCGGAACGAAGGGAAGCGAACGATTGGCTTCCAACCGCGTTTGTCTTCTGTGACGTCATGCGAACAGCCAACGTGCACAGGGACGGGGCGCACTCCTTGAGCACCTTTGTCCTCTCTTTAGCTTCAGTGAGTGGATATTAATGGTGTCTTTGCTCTCCGCTGTCCTAGGCGTGCACGGTACCATTCTGAATGAAAGACAGTGGGAAAGATTGTGTCCCTTACGGACTCCCAGGCCCAGAATAGCTTCCGAATCTAGAGTGGCCAGGTGTTCCACATAGACAAACGGGTCAGTGCTTTGACAGTCAAGGCACTCTCATCTTTTGGTCTCAGTTGGTCCGCCCTGTATCCCAACCTCCCTCTCTCCCAGGAATCAAAGTCCGTTTTCCTTATACTTCCCCATAACCACATTTTAGAGTTGCCACACACCCCAACACATTTATTAAATACAGGAGCCTGGAATAATTGCGAGTGTCCCTGACATTTAAAACACTCTTTTTATCTCATTTAATTTTCGCAATGAATCCTGTAAGGTAGAAATCACAGGCACAACTCCAATTAAGAATGAGAAAAGAGGTTCAGGGTTACACAGCAAGCTAGTTTTAGAGGGGATATCCACAGCCAGCTCTCACCTCATTCCCAATTCCAACATTCATTTCACCACTTCACACTCCTACCTGGTATACTGGAAGATGCACATATATACTGGATTCTCTTGTATTTTAGTTAGGTCTTTAGGTTTCAGTTATATCAGAATAGGTAATGTCTCCGTATTATACATAGCTTTGCCCTCCAAAAACACCCAAATACAAAACTTTGCCCTCCAAAAACACCCAATCATCATCTCTGTTCCAGTCCAGTGTAACCTGTGGTCCGGACCCTCCCTAATGACCCCAAGAGGGTAATTTTCTCTTTTGCCGTCCCCTGGAGTTATTCTAGGAGTATATCTTAATATATTCAAGGTATAAAGTTCATATTCAGGTTTTCTCAAATGTGGGTAAATAGAGTCCCTAGCTGTATAAAGCGCTCAAGATACTAAATGCATAGTGAGTACAGGACAACCTTTATTTCACCCCACCAGAAAATGTACAAAATGCAAAGGATTTAGAGGAAAGCTACAGAGAAATATAAAGCTCTTAGATAGTTGATCAGATCCTAGAAGACAACTTTACTTAGCTTTCTAACAGGATAACACCCTGATATTGCAGAGAAATCCCTGTCCCCCACAGAGACCTGTCCTCCCCAAGGCTCATAGTGCCACCTGGTAATTTAACCCTACCTTAGAAGGTAAACATACTTTTTGTTGTTCAGTCATTTTCCAGTCATGGACGACTCTTGAATCTTGGCAAAGATACTGGAATAATTTGCTGTATTCTTCTCCAACTCATTTTACAGATGAGGAAACTGAGGCAAACTGGGTTAAGTGACTTGCCCAAGGTCACACAGCTAGTAAGTGTCTGAGGCCAGTTTTAAACTCAGGAAGATGAGTTGTCCTGATTCCAGGCTAGACACTCTATCCACTGCACCACTAACTGGGGACTGAACAATTGAACAATCAGTCTCCTTTTCATCAGACCTTAATAATCCTAAAACTCCCTGGAATTGCTCTTCAAGTAGGGTGACACACAGTAATTTTGTAGAATGTCCTCTTTTTTTCCCCCTAAGAGCATACAGCCACAGAAAATCCTCTTCTCTCTCTAGGTCTGATCCCAAGACAGCCCAGGAATTTTTCCCTTCTTTAACTACAAGCCTAGATTCTGGGATCACCTGCTGATTATGGAATTTAAGATCGATCTTCCTTTTTCATGGGCTTGAGGTCTATGGACATTGTTCATGAACTTCATGAACACAGTTGCACTACCATGTGCTTTTGCAGGGACTCTTTTCATTTCTTCAGCTATCATCTCTGGGAGTAGAGAAGTCTGCATATGAAATGAGAAAGAAGGGAGAAAGCTGGAATGCCCTCAATTTTTTTCAGTGAAGGATGAGTCAAGAATATCAGCTAAGAGGAAAAGGGGAGAGAATGCCATAAGACACTTGAGGAGAGATGAGAAACACTACTGTGGAAAATGGGAAAGTGAATCAGGGAGGAACAGAAAGCCCAACTGAGATTAGATAACATAAATTTATAGTCCCAATTTATAGACCCAATCAGTTCAATCCCATTACTTCCTTCATTCTCCTTCAACAGCAATTGTGTAGGAGTAGAGGAAACTAATGGTAGGAGTAATCCAAGTTTGGGGTTTAGCAAGGGGGACAGAGAGGCAAAGGATCTGAGAGTAGATGGCACTGTGGAATTGAACTGGTTAATTATTAGAGTCAAGATTGGGATGGAAAGAAAGTGAGCAGTGCAGGGGTAATGCTTTGAGAAAATACTAAGGTCCAAGAGATCCAAAGTCATAATAAGGATGAAGAACAGGTTTAGAAGGGTCAGGGCACAGGAAGAGATGGAATGATAGGTGGCTATAATCAAATTAAAAAATCAGAACTTTCAGTCATGGAAGTGAAACATTTGTGGATCATTTGTCTGTGAGATCTAGATGTAACTCTTCCTATATATCTCTGTTTTTAAGGCAGAGTGCAGGAGTTGGTCAAGGGATTTGGGAAGATAGAGGATCTGAGAGGGTACTAGACCTTTAGTGTAAGGGTAAAAGTTGGGGTAGAGAGGAAGATGGTGTACTGCAGTCCTTGAAAAATGAAGAAATATGATCTAGGAGCTGGTAAACATCTATGCTATTATTGATAGGGTGGTTCAAAGGAAGAGAAGTAGCTGGATGATGTCAGCAAAGGAAAAGTCTGGAAATGACTTTGGGGAACAAGGAGTATTCCAAGTCCTCTTCCAGGACCAGAGTGACAAGGGAACATGAGAGAAGACACAGCAAGTGTTTGGAAAAGATAATGAGGAGTGTAGTGTCATCTGGGGTAATATCTGAAACTGTCATCAGTGCCCAGTGAGTAATACAAGACAGAAGGAGCGCAAGTGGAGCTGTTGGTTAGTTATGAGATGGATTCCATGAGAGACCCAATGGAAGGGGCTGGCAGAGTTGGAGTGGAACATAGGAAGGGCAGGGTTCAGGAGAAGGATGAGAGAACAGGAAGTACTGGTTGGGGAGGGGGAATGGTCTCATTTTAGGCAGCCAAAGCTTAATATCACAAGTATTAAGAGAGTAACAAGCAGTGGAAATTTTTTAGCCAAAGCAGATAACAGTGGATGTGAACAGCTCTGCTGGAGATTTTAGATGATTAGAAGGCACAGAGGCCAATATGATCAGGGCAAAGTACCTGAATGTTAGATATGGATTGACATGAAAGGACAGGAGCACTTCAAGAAAGAAACGTACACAAATATACCTTACATTTACAAATACATATATGTGTGTACATATCTGTGTAGCATACCAGGGCAGATATACATATGTATAAAGAAACACATTGAGACACACAGGCATGAAGGCACACGTGCGTGAGCACGCACATGCACACACGCTCTTTTGCCCTACAGTCATTGGCACCCACTCACATGAAGTAATAGAGAAGGGAGAAACTATTACTATTTTCTCTCTCCATCCCAAACAAGAGACCCAGTAGCCATCAAACCTCCAACTCTCCCACCTCTATTCAGAAATCCAGGTGTCCTCACATTGCCTAGAATTACAGGTCATGTAAATAGAGTTCCTGATCACTTACCTATTTCTTTTCCCCTCCCTTGCCAAACTATACAAAATGGTTCTCTGACAAGATGCACAGAGCTCCTTTGATGCTACTTGCCACACAAAAGAGGCTAATTATTCTTCTGGGAGTGTCATGAAGGAAGTACTTTGGAAAGACTTGAGTATATTAGAAGCATTTTATAACTGGTTTCAATCTACTGACTATATGGTTAGGAGAAAACTTCAGTAGACTAGGTAGCTGCAGATAGGGGTGCCTTCAAAAAGCCATTAACAACCAGAGACTCATCCATTTTCTTCTACAGTATGTTCTTGGTTTGATTCCTTTGCTGACTGTGCACAGTAAGAAACAATATGTGACCTCATGAAAACAGGCCTTTTGCTTTGCTATTTGGTTTACACCCCCTCCCCCCATTTTACCTCTCTCCTGATCCCAGGGTCAGCGTTTTATCTCCTTCACCACCTAACTGGCCCTAATCTTGTGAGTTTTAAAAGGTCACGAGACAGAGCCTCTGGGAATCAGCCCATGCTGGGTTTTGTAGCCAGTCTAATGTCTATGCCCCAAGGAGCAAGAAGTCATCCTCAGGAGTGACCTCTAAAACCCAACTGAGACAAGGACTCACCTGACATGCCATATTTGTACATTAACTTGGTGGGAACCAATGTTATTATGTAGAAATTGTGCTAAGAGTGAGGCCACTTTGGGCAGCTAGGTGGCACAATGGATAGAGCACTGGCCCTGTAGTCCAGAGGACCTGAGTTCAAACCTGGCCTCAGACCAGACACTTGACAGTTACTACCTATGTGACCCTGGGAAAATCACTTCACTTCAACTGCCTTAGGAAAAAAAGTGAGGCTACTCTTTCCTCAGAGATTGAGGTAGCATGTGTACCTGAGATGTTGGAGGTAAAAGCTTATATATCCTTTTGTAAAAGGTAATCAAGAGACAGCTAAATGGCTTAGTGGATAGAGCTCGAGGCCTGGAGTAAAAAAAGCCTGAGTTCAAATCCAGCCTCAGACACCAACTGTGTGGCCCTAGGCAAGTCATTTAACTTCTGTTTGCCTTAATCTACTGGAGAAGGAAAAGGCAAACCATTCCCAGTTATCTTTGCCAAGAAAACCACAGGATCACAAAAAGCTGGACTTAATAACAAATTGATGTTAAGTGGTGAAGTGGAACTGTGGTATTAGTCAGTCACTGGTGGCTAACAATTGGGGGACTGAGAGCTACCCCCAAATCTCTCAAGGTACCCCTAGAACCTTGAAGTATAGATGCAACAGGTTTCCCTCTGGGAGAGTGAGGCCAGAGGTATTCACTATATGTACAACATGATACCTAGGTCAGTGATGGAAATGGGACTGAGAGAGTACTTACTGACTTTTCTCTCTACTTTCTCCTCCAAAATATAGAGACCTTTCTTACTAACTCCACTCTCTATAAAGTCTCTACCAGTTACATCTACCAGTTACATCATACTAATAAACACTGTACTGTACAAAGGGGCAACTGAAAAGAGGAGAAGAAAACTCAAGGAGGGAGATGGGAAATGAGGATAGGTTATTTCTGCTGAGCCAGCAGGTTAGGATTTGGGGGTTAGGGAGACAAAGTTTGAGAGAAATTAGAGCTTGGGGTCAGGATACAGTGTGTTCAACTGTGGCTGATCAGACCAATATAAACTTGGAAGGCTCTACCACAGGTTGGGCACAAATAGTCCACATGAACATTTGGAATGGAGATGTCTCTAAATTTGCACATTTCACATTTCTTGTGAGCTACTACAATTCTTCTTTGCTCATAGAACACTGTGCCAGTGTCTCCCATGACTCACAATTAGGATGATGAATTGTTTTTTTTGTCAGTTCCTTTACAACTAATTCTCTTTTTTACCACCCTCCTTCCTTCGTTCATTTGTTCCTTTCTTCCTTCCTTTTATGTTGGATTATTTAGGATTTCTATATACAAATATCTAGCTCACTCTTTTAGAGCATTATGTTTTATTCAGGCAGGTCTCCCTTTTGTCAGGCAGGGTAATACCATGTTTCCCCGATAATAAGACCTATCCCGAAAATAAGCCCTCCCCTTACTGTGTAAGATTCCTCTAAAATAAGCCCTCCCCCGAAAATAAGCCCTATTGAGATTGCTACTGTAGTGAAGGTGACCCCCTGTGCTACACACTATATTATGGTACCCTCTGTATGCACCGTTCCCCCCCCCCCATGAAACGCACGCCACACTCCGAGCTGCATCCAATCAGAGCTGCAGCAGTGAGCACGTCATCCTGTTCTTTATTGAATTCATTATTGAATAAAGGTACATTTTTTTGTTCACATTTACCTGTTTATTAAAATTGCTGTCAATGTTCATTAAAATAAGCCCTCCCCTGAAAATAAGCCCTCTGGTGTTTTTCTGTCCAAAAAAAAAAATGACAGTGTCTTATTATTGGGAAACACGGTATGAATATAGCTAAGTTTCTTTGACCAGAACTGAATGATCAGAGTCACACAATCTAGACCTTCATTAGAATAAGTCCACTGCTCATTATAATAATCATTCTCTCACTAATTATTAACCAATCAGTGTTGATTTCTACCCTCAGGAACTCTTCCATATAGGTGTTGAGTGTGTTCCATGATTTGTGTTTAGTCTAAGCAAGATGGCCAAAGATGGTCATCCTTTTATTGATAACATGCTAGCATTATTAATAAAATAATTAATTACCCAGAAACTATGTCTCTCAAACTTTTTATACATCATAGCTAGCCACAAAAGTTGGCATGAACTCTACTTGCAGAACTCTTGGTGGCCCACTCTCCTGACCTTTCCAGACTCGCAAGGCCAAGTATCCTTCCCTTGAAATAAAAGAACAAATGTAAATGGACAAAAGATACAGGTTCAGATTTATGGACCATATGTTGGACTCAAATTGGGGAGGAAGGTTCAAAGCCTTTCCCCTTACAATGTTTTCTTTATCATCAGAATCACACATATTGTCAGAAAAAAGAGTAACCAAGATCCAGGGTCTGCATAACCAATGCCTTTTGAATGTATCTCATTTCTAGCTCTAAAAGTGTTGGAAAAGTTGTTAGTGGAACTGTGAATCAATACAACTATTTTGGAAAGTAGTATGGAATTATGCAAATTGGGTGACTAAAGTGTTCATACTCTTTGATCCAAAGATTCCATTATGAGGCTTATACCTCAATGAGGCTATTGATAAGAAGAAAGTCCCTATAGACATCAAAAAATTTATAGCAACACATTTTGTTATAACAAAGAATTGGAAATAAAATAGATGCCTATCAACTGAGGAATGGCTAAACAAATGATGTTGCATAAATATAATGGGATATTATTGTGCTATAAGAAATGAATATGATAATAACTGGCCATGTAACCTTGAGCAAGTTACTTAACCCTGATTGCTTAAAAAAAAAAGAAATGAATATGATAAAAACAGAGACTCATGGAAAAATCTTTAAGAACTGATGTAGAATGAAGAAACCAGAGACAAGAAAACCAGTTATACAATGACAACAATGTAAATGGGAAGAACAACCATACACACAAAAAAATTCAAAAGTGAATGTTTCAAAATTACAAAGAGCTAGCATAACTTGAAAGAAGAGATATGAGAAGACACTTCTATCTAACTCCTTTGTAGAGGTGAGAAGTATATAAGTGTTGCATATTGCACATATTTTCAGACTTTTTCAATGTACTGATCAGTTATACTATTTTTCCTCTTTCTGTTTTTGTCTTTAACCACATACTATTTATTATAAGGTATAGTTCTATGTGAGAGAAAAGAGGAGGGATCCTGGAAGAAACTGTGATAATGTAAAGAAAAATACATCAATAAAAATTATTTCAAGATATCAAAAGTACATGGCTATAGACCAGACATTGTCCCCATACTGAGCCAGCCCACAGCCTTAGTAAGGGGAATTTTTTTTTTTTTTGCCTTTTGGAGGGCAATTGGGGTTAAGTAACTTGCCCAAGGTTACATGGCTAGTTTTTTTTTTGCGTGTGTGTTAAGTGTCTGAGGCCGGAACTGAACTCGGGTCCTCCTGACTTCAGGGTCCAGCGCTTTACTCACTGTGCCACCTAGCCACCCCCCGAGGGGAAAATTTTTTAATTCCAAAGGAAGGATGGGTAGTAAAATACAGGCAATGCTCTTCCAACTTTTCCAGGGAAAGTCTTGGGGAGGCTTGTGGTTTGGAAAAAATTCTGACATGAGGCTAGTGACTAGTCTTATCTCTGGGAGGATTACGTAGGAATTATGAATGAATGTTACATGCCAGGCATGCTGGGGATAATGAACTCAAGCCTTCAATATCAGTCTGTGGGCTACTAATCTTCTGTAGTTCACTCATCCAAGAATTTCCATGATAAGTTAGATGTAAGTAAGAGTGCACCATATTATAAACAGTAACTTACATGCAAGAGGTAAAGGACATCATCAAAGAAAAAGAAATGAGAAGTTATAGGTCTTGTGAGCAACAAGATGGAAGACTAGACAGAAATTATGTGCTAAAGATAAGCAATAACTGTTTCCATAGTCTAAGACATCCAGAATCCAAAGGAAGACTAAAAAAAACCAACCCCCACAAACCCAGGAACTCACTGACTGAGCTTATTCAGCAACCCTCCTCCACAACTCCCATGTTATTGACAGTAAGGTCAGTAGACCCAAGGACACAACACAGCTTACATCAAAATCCACTCCTGCACCTCATTCCCCCCTTCCAATGTTTTAAATTTTTTTTTTCTTTTTGGAGGGGGAAGGCAGGGCATTTAGGGTTAAGTGTCTTGCCCAAGGTCACACGGCTGGTTTTTGTATTAAGTGTCTGAGGCTGGATTTGAACTCAGGTCCTCCTGACTCCAGGGCCAGTGCCCTATTCACTACACCACCTAGCCACCCCTTTCCAATGCTTTAGAGACTTTAGTTCTACACTATCAAAATTTGTTCAGGCACCAACATCCAGCCAGCTGGGCCACAACCCTTCAAGAACAAAAGCCTGTTGAGGATGACAATGGAAAACCATCAGTGATGCAAATGTCTGAATATAGGCTCTGGACTGCAGGTGGTAGCCAGAGAACCAAGGAACTGAGAAAGTGGGACAGGTTGCCATTTGTGTGGGGGTGTTGTGCAGCATTCCACCAAGCCTGAGCAAAGCTATAGCATCCTGCTGGGGCCAGTTTTGACCCCTCAAAAGTCATCTAACCTCCCAAATGTCAGTTGGGGCAGAGACTTGGGCTTGTGATCTGTGAATTGCTGAATTGACTGAGATTCTTTGAGATCCAGTTCCAGGGAAACCACATTCAGAGGAGAGTCAGAAAGTGAGTGATAAGGAAAATAAGGGGAGAAAAAAGACTGAAAGTAACAAAGATTTCAGGAAGGAGAAATCTCAAAGACCTTGAACCTAAATAGATAAATCAATAGGAAAAAAAGTAGGAGATATGGCCTCCAGATATAGTAAATGAGTTCAGATATTTATTAATAGATACTGCAAAATGGGACTATTTAAGTATTCTATTTCCTCTTCTGTTAATTTGGGCAATTTATATACCTTTTGTAAATATTCATCCATTTCACTTAGATTGTCAGATTTATTGGCATACAGTTGGGCAAAATAACTAATTATTGCTTTAATCTCCTCTTCGGTGATAAATTCACCCTTTTCATTTTTGATACTAGTAATTTTCTTTCTTTTTTTAAAAATCAAATTAACCAAAGATTTATCTATTTCATTGTCCCCCCCCTAAAACCAGCTCTTAGTTTATTTATTAGTTCAATAGTTTTCTTACTTTCAATTTTATTAATCTCTCCTTTAATTTTCAGCATTTTTAATTTGGTGTTTAATTGGGGCTTTAAAATTTGTTCTTTTTCTAACTTTTCTAGTTGCATGCCCAGTTCATTGATCTGCTCTTTATCTGTCTTATTGATGTAAGCATTTAGAGATAAAAAATTTCCCCTGAGTATTGCTTTGGCTACATGCCATAAATTTTGGTATGTTGTCTTGTTATTGTCATTCTCTTTAATTAAATTATTAATTGTTTCTATGATGTGTTTTTTGACCCACTCATTCTTTAGGATTAGATGATTTCATTTCCAATTAATTTTTAATCTATCTTTCCATGGCTCTGTATTAAATATAATTTTTATTGCTAAAAGGATGTATTTAATATTTCTGCCTTTTTGCATTTGATTGAGAGGTTTTATGCCATAATATATGATCAGTTTTTGTGTAGGTGCCATGCACTGCTAAGACAAAGGCATATTCCTTTCCATTCCCATTCAGTTTTCTCTCTTTGAAAGTCCCCTATTTCACTGAATGTCCATTACCTCCCCTGAAAGATTATCCTCAATTTTGTTGGGTAGTTAATTCTTGGTTGTAATCCAAGTTCCTTTGCCTTCCAAATATCATATTCCAAGCCTCAGATCCTTTAATATAGAAGCTGCTAAGTCCTGTGTAAGCCTGACTGTGACTCTTTTCATATTTGAATTGTTTCTTTCTGGCTGCTTGCAGTATTTTTCCCTTGACTTGGGAGTTCTGGTATTTGGTTATAATATTTCTTGAATTTTTCATTTTGAGATCTCTTTCAGGAGTTGATTGGTGGACTCTTTTCATTACTATTTTACCGTCTGGTTCTAGGCTGTCAGGGAAATTTTCCTTCATAATTTCTTGAAGGTCTATTATGTTTAGCTTTTCTAAACTTCTATTCACCTCCTTAACTTCTCTCTTATTAATTTTGTAGTTAGATTTATCTATTCTGAGAGGCAAAGTTTGAGGTCCCCCACTAGTATAATTTTACTGCCCACTTCCTTTTGTAACTCATTTAACTTTTCCTTTAGAAATTTGGATGCTATACTATTTGGTGCATATATGTTTAGTACTGATATTATTTCATTGTCTATGGCACCTCTTAGCAAGATGTAGTTTCCTTTCTTGTCTCTCTTTTTTTTTAAACAATCAGGATTAAGTAACTTGCTCAAGGTAACACGGCCAGTTATTTCTGGGTGTGTTGCTGAGTATCTGCACCCGGATTTGATCCAGGTCATCCCGACTCTGGGGCTGGTGCTCTTATTCACTGAGCCACCTGGCCTCCCCTAAGCAATCAGGGTTAAGTAACTTGCTCAAGGTTACATGACCAGATGTTTCTGGATGGGTGCTAAGTGTCTGAGCCTGGATTCGATCCCAGGTCATCCTGACACTGGGGCCGGTGCTCTTACTCGCTGTGCTACCTGGCTGCCCCAGCTTTCTTGTCTCTTTTAATTAGGTCTATTGTTGCTCTTGTTTTGTCTAAGATCATGATTGCTATCCCTGCTTTTGTTTCTTCAGCTGAAGCATAATATATTCTTCTCCAGCCTTTTACCTTTGCTCTGTGTGTGTTTCTCTGCTTCAAATATGTTTCTTGTAAACAACTGTAGCGCCAATGCAAGACTGAGACTATAAGTATCACATTTGATCTCAAAATATACCAAACTCTCCAACTAGAGGATAGAACTGAAGCATTTATTTAGATACCAGAAAACCAAATCCCAAAACAGTAAGCCTATTCCATCATAGTACCAAAGATATTCAGAAGCCATAATAACGCTGAGAGCCACGGCATCCTTCAGCCTTCCCACAAACCAATACAAGATCAATATTCACTCACAAACCCCTCTATGTCCTTAATGAGCATCCTCTCTCCCCCACCATCTCACTAGCTCTGACCAGCTTCCTGTGGGATCTGCTGTACCCTTCAGCAAATTCCCTCCATCTCAGGCTCCATGTGATTACATTCAGCCTATTAGGGGGCAGAGTTTACTTTCAAAGCAGGGGAGGGCTTCAAACTCCTCCATAGGTCTATTAAGGGGCAGGGAAGATCTTCAAATTCCCATTCCAACAACATATTGTAAGATTTTGTTATTTAATTTGGTAGTTAATCTACTCTACTATCAACTTCCATTTTATAGGAGAGTTCATCCCATTCACATTCAGTTAGGATTACTAACTATATTTCCCTCCATTCTGTTTTTCCTGTTGTTTATCCTTCTCTTTATCCTTTCACCCTTTCCATATTCCCCAGTGTTTTGCTTCTAACCGCTGCTTCCCTTAGTCTGGTCTCCTTTCTACCCATCCCTGCTTTTCTTTCCCCCTTCCCCTCCTACTTCCCTGTAGGGTAAGATAGATTTCTATACCCAACTGAGTGTGTATGTTATTCCCTCTTTGAGCCAAATCTGATGAGAGTAATAATGCTTACCCTCATCAGTTTTTTTCCTTCTGCTGTGATAGGTTTTTCTCACCTCTTCATGTGATATAATTTACCACATTCTGCTCTCCCTTCCCTCTTCTCCCAGGACAATCTTTTTTTTTTCACCTCTTAATTTTTTTATGTCATTACATCAAAGTCAACTTATACCTATATCCTCTTTCTATGTATACTCCTTCTAACTGCCCTAATAGGGCATTCCCATATAGGGATATAAACAATTTAACCTTATTGAATAACATGGATTTTTCTTTCCTGTTTACTTTTTTATACTTTTCTTGAGTCTTATATTTGAAGATTGAATTCTGTTCAGCTCTGGCCTTTTCATCATGAAAGTTTGAAAGTCCCTATTCAGAGCTTATTTACCACCTAGCTAGAAGTATTCCTACATGGAACTAGGAAAAACAACCTTGAACATGCTGCATGAGATGGATCTTGTTGCACTTGCCCTACATAAAATAATATTTGTAATCTCTATAGGCATTTAGGCACAAATTTTGAAGGTGAGTCATTACTAGGTTAAACTTACATAAAGTTTGTTTAAAATAAATTTCATTAGGAATAGGTAGAGTTTGCCCTCTAGTGGTTTCAGGAATCAACTATTTTAGTTGTAATGAGCTGCATAGTCTATGAACCAAATTAAAAAGGCCTTGAAAATATTTTATACAGAAAATGTCCTCTGTGAATAAGTCTGGTTTCTCCCTTTCATTTTCTGTGTAACTACAAGTTATTACTTTCATTCTTTTTTTGAATATTTATTTATTTTTAGTTTTTGACATTCACTTTTATAAGATTTTGAGTTCTAAATTTTTCCCTCTCTCTCCCTTCCTTCTCCCCAAGAGGGCATGCCATCTGATATAGGCTATAAATGTACAATTACATTGAACATATTTCCACATTAGTCATGATGTGAAAGAAGAATCAGAACAAAAGGGAAAAAATCATGAGGAAGAAAAGAGAGAGAGAGAAAATAGTATGCTTCAATCTGCATTGAGACTTCATAGTTCTTTTTCTGGATGTACTTTCTCTTTCTCTGGACTTGATCATGAGTCTTTTGGAATTGTCTTAGATCATTGCATTGCTGAGAAGAGCTAAGTCTATCAAAGCTGGTCATTGCACAATGTTGCTGTTGCTGTGTACAATGTTCTCCTGGTTCTGCTCACTTCACTCAGCATTAGTTCATATAAGTCTTTCCAGGTTTTTCTGAAATCTGCCTGCTCATTATTTTTTATGGACCACTAGTATTCCATTACATTCATATACCACAACTTGTTCAGTCATTCCCCAAATGATGGATTTCCCCTCAATTTCCAATTCTTGGCCACCACAAAAAGAGCTGCTATAAATATTTTTGTATATGTGGGTCCTTTTCCCTTTTTTGTGATCTCTTTGTGATATAAACCTAGTATTGGTATTGCTGGATCAGAGGGTATTCAGTTTTATAATTCTTTTGGTACAGTTCCAAATTGCTTTCCAGAATGGTTAGATAAGTTCACAACTCTACTGACAATACATTAGTTTTCCAATTTTCCCACATCTTCTCCATCATTTTCCTGTTTTGTCATGTTAGCCAGTCTGACAGGTGTGATGTTATTACCTTCATTCTAGTTGTAACAGGTCTATTAGTGTCTCCTGAAGTTAGAGGAGAAATCTTGCCCATTTTTATAGAATTAACATTGTTCTTTAGAAAATTTCTCATCTGCCTAGCATGGGATTGCAGAGAGAAAATTAGAAAAGAAAAAATGAAAAGGTTGTTCACAGTAATACAACTCAACATGTAAACAATCAGTTAATATGATCAGATGCCCTTACTGCAAACTTCAATGGTAAGAAATCCACTGTTGGAAGAAAGTGGAAAATGTGAAGTTGAAAGACCAAAGACTACAACTATCTCAACAAGAGGGAATGCCCTGAGGGATTGAGGTGAAAATGACAGGCTTCATAGCTAAGGTAAAGCATCTTACATGTTAAGGAAAAAAGAGGAAACATCTCAGTATGAAGAAAAGGAAACCTCAGGCTCAGGCTGACAGTTGATTTAAAAGAAAGGAAAAAAAAATCTTCAACTGCCTCAGCAAAAGGAAATCATCTGAGGGATTCAAGTAAAACTCAGGCTACTGGTGCTAAGGAAACTAAGCAACTTAGTCTCTCCCAGCAGAGGAGAGCATCTTCAGATTTAACTGAGAATTAATGAAAAGGTCTTTGCTTTCTCTTTCTCCTCATCAAAGGGCTTCAAGTAAGACTGATCACAATATAGAATTTTGATGGCTACATTTAAGGGAAAGGCCTAAAAAAAACACTGGGGAAAGGAAAAGTTCTCAACTTAATTTGATTTCCAGAGTAGAAGAGACCTATTTTGAGGCTTCTGCAACTAAAAGAAACTAATAAAGGATGTTATAATATCATGGATGACCAAGTTACAAACCTAGGAGAGAAGAATAACTCAAAAATAGCTATATTCAAAACCCTTAGGGAAAGAAGAAAGAATTAGAAAAGGGATTAAAAACTTAATCCAAGAAGTACAAAACCTTGCTCTTGTAACAGAATTCCTAAAAATTAGAATGGATCAAATGAAAGATTATATACAATGAACAGGTTGGATTTAAACCAGGAATACAAAAATGAGGAAATGTTAGGAAAGCTCAGTCAACAATATAAAGAAAAAAATCAACAAAACCATATGCTTCTAAAAGCAAATTCAGAAAATGCTTTTGACAAAGTACAACATCCATTTCTGTTAAAAGTACCAGAAAAGGGGCGGCCAGGTAGCACAGCGAGTCAGTGTTGAGAAGACCTGGAGATCGAATCCCGGGCTCAGACACTTAGCACCCACCCAGAAACACCTGGCCATGTAACCTTGAGCAAGTTACTTAACCCCAATTGCTTAAAAAAAAAAAAAGTACCAGAAAAACTGGGAATAGATGAACAAAGATAAACTAGAATCCTTTCCAATAAACCAGGGGTGTGTCAAGGATAACATCATTACTTTTTCTATTTGACATAGCACTGGAAAGGCTGCCTATAGGAATAAGACAACAAAAAGAAACTGAAGGAATAGCCATTGGTAAAAGAAATAATTATCACTTTTTCCAGATGGTCGGATGTACTTAAAGAACCCTAAAGAGTCAAATAAAAATAAATTGAATTGATTATTTTAGAAAACTTGAAGAATATAAAATAAACCTACCCAAGTCACCAGCATTTCTATATAATCAAATAAAACCTAGTAGGAAGGGATACACAATGTATAAAATGTATAAAACTTACAATGTATAAAATATTTGATAGTCTGTCTAACAAGATGTAAGATTTATTGGACAAATACCACTACAAACAACAGCTTACAGAAATACAGACTTAATTGGAAAAATATTAATTGCCAGAATAATAAAAATAACAATACTGTCTAAATAAGTTTATTTATTCAATGCCATACCAATCAAACTATGAAATTTTTTGTTCTACAAAGAACTAGAAAAAAATAATGAAATTCATATGGCAGGTAAAAAAACCCCATTAAGAATCTCAAAAGAAATAATGAAAAAAATTATAATGAAGGGTATCTTGCAGTGCCACATGTCAAACTGGTACATGCTACAAAGAAGCAATTATTTAAAACAATTTGGTAGGAGCGGCCAGGTAGCACAGCAAGTAAGAGCACCGGCTCCAGTGTTGGGATGACCTGGGGATCAAATCCGGGCTCAGATACTTAGCACCACACCCAGAAATAACTGGCTGTGTAACCTTGAGCAAGTTACTTAACCCTGATTGCTTTAAAAAAAAACAAACAATTTGGTACTGCTTAAAAATGGAGAAATAAATCAGTGGAACATATTAGGTATATAATATACAGAGGTAAATGTACATAGTACTCTAACAACTCAAAGACCTAGTTACTAAGGACTCAACATTTGACAAAAACTGCTGGAAAAATTGGACAAAAGCATAGGAGAAATTATATTTAGACTAATAACTCATGCCTTATATGCCTTACAAATTAAAATGGACACGTGACTTAGGTTGATATAAAATATCATATCATAACCAAGTAACAGAAACATATCTGATCTTTGGATAGCAGAAATATAACCAAACAAGAAACAGGATCACAAAAGATGAAACAATTTTGATTTTAGAAAATGTAAGGGTTTTTTTACATAAGCAAACAAATGTAGCTAAAATCAAAAGAAAAGCAGGGAAATGGTGGATAAAATCTTTGCTGCATATTTCTCTGATAAAAGCCTCATTCCTAAGATATATAAAGAATTGATTCAAACTACTAAAAAAAAAGAGCCATTTCTCAATCTAAAAATATGAACACAGTTCTCAAGGGAAGAAATCTAGGTTATATATTAGGTTATAATATAGGTTATATATATTCTATTCTTTATATCTAGAAATCTAGGTTTTATATATAAATATATATATGTATATATATATAATGTTCCAAATCACCACTAATTAGAGAAATGCAAATTAAAGCAATTCTGAGATTCTACCTCATACCCATTAAAATGTCAAAAAATGACATAAAATGAAAATGATAAATATTGATTGGGCTTTGGGAAAAGTGGTACATTGATGGACCTATAAAGAGGTACAAGCAATCTGGAAAACAATTTGGAATTGTACATGAAAATTTACTAAATAGAGCCAGCTTTGACCCAGCTATACCATTAATTAGCCCTATATCCCAAAGAGATCAAACAAAGAAAAAAAATCCTATAAGTACAAGAATATTTACTGCTGCTTTTTTTACATTGGCAAAAACTCCAGGATCCTAAGGAAATGCCCTTCAAGTTGAGGAAAGATTGAATAAGCTATGGCACATGAATGTGATAACAGTAATGTTGTATGTAAGAAATGAGGAAATAGATGATTTTAAAATCAATAATCAATAGTAATAAATGGGAAAGCCTATATGAACTGATGCAGAACCAAAAAATAAGCAGAATCAAAAAAACCACTTATACAATAACAACCACAGTGTAAAAAAAAACAAAGTACTTTGAAAGTACTTCCACAACTTTGATCCAAAGTTTGATCGATCATTCACTATTCCAGAGGACTAATGGAAAAAAAAAACATGCTGTCTTAGAGAAGTGATTAATTTAGGGTATAGTATGAGACATATTTATATAAAATTGTATAGAGAATTTATTTTGTTCGGCTGTGCACATTTGTTAAAACATATTTTTTTCTCTTTTTTTAATGATTGGGGGATGGGAAGGAAAAAATAGACTTTCTGTTAATTTTTTAAAATAGAGAAGCAAGGGGCATACTATATATATATGAAATGGTGCATGTGCTTTCCGATGAGGTCGTTATATTATTAATTTTACTTAACATGTTATAAGAGATCTCTCATGAGGTGGGAATAATCTATAACTGTAATATAAAAGCAAAACATATCAATAAAACTTTAAAAAAATTTCTAGAGTGGTTACTTATTTCTTAGTTTTTGAAAAGTTCATTTCAAACATATGCATACTGACTGCAACAAACTCTTAATATGTAGGTTGAAAATTTTAAAAATGAAATGAAAAATGAAAATTTAAAAAATCCATTATTAATGATTAGGGATTCTTCCTGTTTCCATTATGCTAAAGTTTAAGTGAGTGAAAGTAAAAACTTCTCTCCTCTCCCCTCCCCTCTCCCCTCCTCTCCCC